>NC_135093.1:10130000-10430000 GCF_051107435.1 Chaetodon auriga
AATACCCCTTGCTTCACCCTCCCTTTCCAAGGACGGAGGAAAACCCTCGCGAAAGGCTCTCCAGAGCCAGCTTTTGGTTTGTCCGCTCTGGGCTACTGTAGAAACATGCTGGTGCAACATGGCGGACTCTGTGGAAGAGGATCCGCTGCCTCTGTAGATATGAAGAGCTCATAGGTTCTCACACACTAATGCAAACAGACTTACATCCTCCCCCTCAGTCCTACACACTGGACCCGTGTCACTGAAAGTCTGTATGCAGAACCCCCACCTCAGGTGTTTGCAGCAGAAGAATAACAATTTGAGAAAAGCACATTTCCTTGTGAAACTTTTAAATATGACTCTTTGTTGCATGCCCCCCCCCCCCATTCTCTCATCTCTCCTGTCACTCTCGCTGTGTATGATCTAATGAAGCAGGAATATCTAAGAATGATCTTAAAAACTGTAATAAAATATTAAAGCTGATACTTTTCTGCCAGAGACCCTGCCCGAGTCTCCTGTGGCATCCAGGCTCATTAAAACATATTGCTGTTTCTCAGATAGAGGCTGAAAGAGACAGACTGTGTGACCCATTTTGGGTCCTGAAAGGCATTTTAATAATACGGGAGCCGCTCAAGTTGTTTACAGTGATATGAAATTCTCCTGAGTTGGGTAAAAAGAAAGAGATGTATCAATTAACAGGGCGATGGAGGTAGATGTCGAGGGACAGACACGGAGACAGAGAATACTCTTACTCGCTGATCTTGTTATTTACTGGGTTAAATATTGTCTTCATTTAAAACAAACATCACAGATACGAGCACACACATCCACACAGCGCTTTCATTCTGAGCTGAAATGAATTGTGCTGGACAGCTGTCATGGTTGGGCTACTTTTCATAATATTTTGAGCCTCACATTAAGCAAGAACTGGCAAGACAAGAGGGGACACAAGTGAAAGGAACATCTTAAAATACAGAGCAATACTTGCCACAATATTACAAACGAAGGCCGATGAATTCAAACTTCTGATGCAGTTTCAGGAAAAACTGAACATCGTAAGCTTCACAAAGACATCATTTATTCCAAGGCAATAGCCTTTCAGTCGGCCAACTCACGTGGAACAGATTATTATGTAAATGTAGAATATGTACAGCATTAATGTTTGCCGTCTATCTCTGTCAGCGGCCACCAGGAAACATCAAGGCGAGCGCAGAAGGGAGTGGGCGGTCACCATACCAACATCCCCCTCAAGGGTGAGACGGGCTCGGAGCCTACACGTGGTGTAACAGCAGCATCACGGTCAGGTCAGCAGTGTGGCAGCAGGCAAGCAGCCAAAGAGTGAACACGGCTTCAGTACTCCGCCATGATTAAAACAATTTGTTGGATATATGTTGGAGTGAGAGGAGAATGCCACGTGAGTGTAGGGGTGACTTGAGAAATGGCCGCCTGAAATGGAACGTGAGCTTCGCTTCATTAATTACATCATGTGCTCCTATATCCTATTTACCTCCTGCAGTTTGTTGTATATGTATGTGTGTGTATCTATGTCCGTACCTGTACTTGCAAGACGGAGGTGAACGTTTTAGCATCTTCTGCAACCCCTCCGATGTAAAGAGTTCTGCTGAAAACAGGCGGGTGGTCGTTCTCATCCTGGATGTCAATTATCACCTTAGCCATGTTAGCTAGGAGACACAGACACAATTTACATGTTAGGACAAAACAGTAGTGCAGTATTTGCTGGTACACAGGTGGTACAGAGCTGCCTGAGGAAAGCGTGTTTTCTACTAAAGGAACAAGCTACAGGGATAAAAAAGCAAAACAGTAAATTGCAAATGAATTAGCAAGGATTAACACAGTTATTGATGTCAATCACCCGTAACTGAGACCAGGCAGCGTCATCCAGCTGCAGCTCCAGCAGTTCTGCCACATATTGGCAAGAAGAGCAACAGCAGCTGTTTAGACCAGCAGATGTAGACATACCATCTACAGGCAGGGAAAGTGTTGCCTGCAGGTGTCATAAATATTACGATGGCAGCAGCCTTGACTAGTTTACAGTATCAATGTGTTTATAATCCCACTGCAAAACTGGTCTGAAGGTGACTGAACAGCCTCTCCTCTTTGAAACACTACGTGAAGCCATGAAGTGATCAGCAGTATTTTGAGTTCAGTTTGCATTAAAAACTGTATAATCACGATGACGAAAAGCAAACCTGAGCTGTCTTGTTCTTCCGTAAGGTCGAGTGACATTAGATCAGCGTTTGCTATCCTCTGCAGGTGTGCATTATTTTCACTTAAGACAAACGAGTAATGAGTCCATTTAAATGTCAGCAAACAGCCCCACAGCTGTCATCACATTTTGAGTAAATGTTCCTAAATTGGTGCAGGGACGTACGTACGTGACATCGATGCTGTGTCCAGCTGAACAGAGATTTCTCGATGGGAAATCAGCAAAACTGTTTTAACTTTGCAAGAAAATATTGTGTTCATGTCCATTAATCAAAGTAAAAAGCTGATAAAACTGCGTTTCAGGGGATTTACAAATTTACATAGTGATTAAAGGGACAGTAGAGTGAGTAATGACTGAAGGATTGTTGGCTTCACCTCCAGAGCTGATAGAAGACGCTCACAGATTTTGAATACGTGCTGTGAGAAATATAAGGAAGTGCTGAAGGCCTGAGGATACTGCAGCAGAGGTGACCCTGCTCTGATCCAGCTGATCAAATTTATGCAGGACCTCACTGGCTGCCACGGCTATGGACAAACTGTAGCCGACATCATGGCCTCTCCAAGTCAAAAGTCTTCCAAGAAAATGTGTATGCCAAAAATTCTGAATCCAGATTTGCACCAATATTACTGTAAGATGTATTTATACACAACCAAACTGCACCAAAATGACCAATAAAATAGACTGAACATTACTGCGATGCAACCAAGCCACACATTCAGTGGAAGACAAAAGATTGAGCCTCTGTCACTGCAACATGGAGCCAGTCACATTCAGTCTTATCTGGCCGAAAACAGGGAGTTGTGAATCACGCCCACGTGAAACAGCAGCACAATGCCATCAAGCAAATTCTGTAAAAGGGTGAGTCATGCATCAGAAGGAAAGGACAAATCTCAGGATTGTGGACTGCTCAAGTTTTACTCCAAGACAGACAAAAGGAAAAAAAAAAAAAAAAATCACTTAAAAAACACCGGCACATAAAAAGAAAAACGCAAACACACAAACACACAAACAAGCAGACGCAAACATTAATCTGCTTATTTTCCAACAGCCAATTAGACACCATATTACCAAATTTCTATTTATGATTCCAACCTCCACTTAAACTAGAAAACCGGATTAACACGTTGTTAGAGTCCTATTGATTTGTTGCCTGATTAAAACGTGTGCCAAAAAGAGTTGAAGGAGATTTGCCAGTGACTACAGTGATTTGTAGTTTTAATCTCCACAGAATGCTTGAATTCAAATAGTCGGATGAAATGACAACAGCGTGTGGTAAACGCCATAACTAACGGAGAAAGGAGAAACCTGGAGAGCTGAGAGAAAGACCAGCAGCTCGAAAAAAAGGCAGAGAAAGGAGGCAGGAAGAAAGAAAGATAGAGGGGGAAGAGATAGAGGCTAATTAGAGCCACTTTCACTTCAGTTATAATTTCAATTAAAACCGTGAAAACTTGTTTTGGTCGGGCTTTTCCTCCCACATGCAACCGAAGAGAAATTCATTTCTGGCTGGATTGAAATGAGGATAGAAATGAAAGAAAATTAAGACAGAATGAAGACAGAGAAAAGTACAAAAAGGAAAAGAACGACAGGCCGAAAAGACTTTACGGCTGTGCTCGGATTACAGCAGGTTCAGCGTAATTTAACGCTGACCTGACCTGCACGGATCATTCTGTGCCAACGCTTGGGAAAAAGTTATAGCTTTCAAGATAAAAATTTCAATCTTCAAACTGCACGCCAGCTTTATTTGGCCACTTTGATCATTGCAAATGTTTGATATCAGAGAGTTAAATTATGGACGGTTGCATGATTTGGTTTCGGCAAAGACCTGCGACAGCCAATGAGACCCAAATGTAGGAGGAGGAGGAGGAGGAGGAGGAGGAGGAGGAGGAAAGGCGAGTGTTTTGAAACAGCAGCAGTGAAGACAACAAGCTGGTGTAGCCTGAAGGTTTGACAGACAGCTGAGAGACAGGAAAAAGATGCGTGAAAGGTAACAACAACAGCTAAGGCCCAATAGAACATGTCTTCCAAGACATTCCTGTACAGGCGAGGAGAAGAGTTGGAGGGAGTTTGTACAAGGCGAAAGTAGAGAGAGCTCCAGAGAGAATGAGAGTGTGAGTCAGAGAGAGCTAAGTGTGTGTGCAGGAGAGAAAGCTGCAGCCTGTGGCAATTATCTTAACAATATCACATAGTGGGTAATGCACTGTTGTTTTTGAAACCTAAAGAGTGTGTGTGTGTGTGTAATTAGAGAGAAGAGAATCCATGAAATCCACGGTGATGCAACCCGATGTCAAAAGTAAGTCCTCTAATCTCAGAGGCGGAGAGTTCATAAGCACCGCCGCGCACTTACTCTTCGAGGGAGCTCGGAGGTTCGAGGACGCCAATCTCATGGAGTCTGCCTCCACTTTTAGAACGAAGCTGGAGTTGGCCTCGTAGTCCAGGGGCTTGGCTGTGGAAATCACTCCCGTCGTTTCATTTAAGGCGAACACACCTGGAGAGGGGAAGGAGAGAGAGAGAGAGATGAAGAAAGCCGGCGAGCGTGGGAGCAGGATGAAAGAAACAGAGAGCAAAATAAAGGAGGGAAAGGTCAAAAAGGGACACTTTACTTTCTCGTATAAAGCAGATGGATAGCGAGCAGACACTTTTATAGTTTTACAGAGTGAGAAGGCGGCTGTGTGCCTGAGCTGTTGACAGAGAGAGTTTAAATAAGAAGCTTTAGCAAAAAAAAGCAACCTAACCTGAAACCTGTTACTCCAAGGCCCCATTTACACTTGTCGAGTTTTCACATGCATTTTAATACACAGACCCTGTTAAAGGCCATTTCCCCAAGAGTTAACCAAGAGTGACTAACTTTTACTCATTAGTCTTGGAGAGATGCATCCATTTACACCTTTCTCCAAGATGCATAACAACATGTTAATGGATCACTAGTGTTTGTAATTTGGGAAAAATTAGTGTTTTGCTTGCCCCATATATGTCCTGTGTAATGACTGCTAATAAGCATATAACATATAACACGGGTCACTTTCTCAGCTCCATCAGCGGTCAGCCTTCAACAGGCACTGCTCCGCGTATAAAAAGCTCGGAGCGTACCCACCTCCCTCGTTGCCTTCGATGATGGAGTAGACGATAGTTTGATTGACAGCAGCTGCCATTATGGCTCCCACCGGGGTTCCCACAGCAGCCTCCTCGCTCACTGGCGGAAACCTGGGAATGGATCAGTCAGTCAATATCAACTGATAAGAAAATTAAATATGTATATGTAGACTGTGGGCCCACTTCGTCTCATGGGCCAACTGCAATTTGGCAAGTTAAATACAGCCGAGAGTTATATCTGTCAAAGGCGTCCAACACTTTTTACTCCTTCACGCTGACAGCTTTACCTCAAAAAGATAAAATACAGCAGCGGTGTTCACCCTTAGAGGGTCGAACAGTCAGGTAGGAAGCTGTTCTTATTCTCTTTATCTTATTGTCACAACATTTATTTAAGTTGTCTTCTGCACTTAAATTTCTGGAAACATCATCAGTGCAGTGTTGTTGTCCAGCCAACTCTTGCGGGAAGCTGAACGTCAGTCAGATATCGAAACTGCCAAAGCGGTCGAAGCGATCCCTCACAACTACCGCAAACCGCTAAAATAAAAGACGCGAAAATAAAGGCGCTGTCTAGTTCACTCGAGTTTCTGCAAGCTTGAACTGAGGCCAGTGGCTGGTTGAAAGGTCTAAGTCCATCTCATAAATGTAGGGTATGCTTTGGAGAAAGGCCATTGCAATTTCCCTGAGCCCAGGTGATGTGTTCAAGCGGCATTTTAAGAAAGATATTCGGTTTACTGTGTCAGAAAATCCTTGAATTCGAGATGCTGGAAGCAGAGAATGTCTGACATTTGTGCTTGATACAAAAACAGGAATTCATTATGAAAGTAGTTGCTGCTTAGGTTTCTGCTGATCAACTCGTGGATTAATCAAGTAATTGTTTCAACCTTTTGTGGTAATAACATGCAAGAAGTTAGCATGTGACGGTGTGCACTGTGTTTGGGTAAAACTTGGTCTGATGCAGTACATTTGGAACCGGGTGTCTGACAGGGCCTATTACAGGTCTGAGGCAGGTGGTGAAATTACAGTAAACAATCAACAGCTTTGAAAGAGAACCCAGGCACGGTCTTATTTTTCTCCACCTGCCTCCCGTTGCATGTGGTGGGCAGTTTTTCCTGCTTACAACCTTGATAGATTTTCGAAGAATCTGGCAACTCGCAAACTTCCAGCAGATTTTGGTCCATTAAATAAACCCAGTCCAGTCATTAGGCCAACCGTCACAGCTGGCTAAACATTATAACATGGGCTACCAACTGGCCAAGCTATCAAGTAATCACAACATGATAAATGGGACTGTTGGGGGGAGAGAGAGAGAGAGAGAGAGAGAGAGAGAGAGAGAGAGAGAGAGAGTGTGTGTGTGTGTGTGTGTGTGTGTGTGTGTGTGTGTGTGTGTGTGTGTGTGTGTGTGTGTGTGTAGATGTTAACTTCCAGCCCAGTCAATTGCTCCTCTAACCACCTGCTCTACCCAAACACTCCTCCAAGCAAATACATAATAAACCTGCAGTTTATGGCATGAATATAGATTTAAATAAAAAAAAAGGATTTTGTTGTGCAACTAAACTAGAACAAGAAGTTTAAAAGCAGCAAGTGAAAAAACTAGAATTACCACCTACACCCTGTTTTCCCCCACCAACCAGTCAAGTTGCATTTACGTCCATCTGTCCAGACTCATTTAATATATGTAGTATTCTGTGTATTTTTGGGTGAAAGGGGGAATTGACATGTATGATTCCAGTGAATAACTTCCAGTGACAAACATGCTGAGTTCACTTAGTCATCACTTGGTGCAACAACGATCACCTGAAGCTCAGTATCAGCAGAACCAGTGAGCTTGTGGTGGACCGTAACGCTTCAAATATGGATGTTGCTGCAAAGAAGCTACAAACTGTGAAACATGGATGCTTCAGGCACATCTTCACCCCGGCAGCAGCACAGAAGATCTTTACAATCAGCACAGTTTCAAGGTGGAAACCCAAGATTAGATTCACCAACTCAGTATCTGACCAAGTGTGAACTATGGTCACAGTCTCCCCTTCTGTTCCTGATTATGGTGCTGAATAACAGCCAGAGAAGTGATTTTCCAGAACATTACGATGTCACAGTGAAGCTGACCTTTGACCTTTTGGATATAAAATGTCATCACTCCCATCATTTGATCCTACGAGACCTTTGTGTCATAATCTGCGTATGCGTTCTCGGGTTATGGTCAAAAATGTGCTGTGTGAGGTCACAGTGACCTTTAACGACCGAAATCTAATCAGTTCATCCTTCAGTCCAAGCGGACGTCTGAGCCAGATGTCATGAAATTCCCTCACGGCTTTTTCGTCCCATTCGTGTTCATGAGAATGGGACATACGGATGTACAGACAGATTGGTGGACAACCTGAAAACACAATGCCTCCGGCCACAGCTTTATCTGGCATAGAGGCACTAAAAAAAAAAAAAAAAAAAAAAAGAGTAAAAGCATTAGTGCTACTAATAACACTAACAAAGGCTCTGCTCGATGTGTCCCAGTAAGCCACACCAGTGTGACAATGAGCCAGCATGCACAAGACCTTGACACTGAAGCAGCTAAATAGCCATTATTCATTTCTTTGTCATACCTCTGCTTTTCCTCCTGTGACAAAAAAAGTCTCTTGAGAAAAAGGCATATTTTCTCCTCCGTACAGCCCCATCCAAGGGCTGAAATGTTCCTTTCGGAAATACTCTTGGGTGATTTTCTGCCTTTATTAAACGGCATACGGTAAAAAGAAAGAAAATCACGTCTGTCACATACGTGTGCTTTTCAAATGACACAGAATAGGACTGTGGGATTCAGGAGGAGAAGCTTTATGAACTCATTGTGCAGATGGAACACAAAGTGAGAAACTCGAAGTCTGCAGTTAACGTAGTTTAGCTGCAGCAGCAGCACGAATACAGTCAATCAATAAATTTGGGCTTGTTTCGTAGTAGTGCAATAACTTAGAAACATGAAATTATTTTATTCCTCTCACTTAAGTATTTTGCTCTTCCAACCTTTTCCTCTTTCTCTCCCCTCTTCCTACTTCCTCCCTGCTAGAATTTCAATTTCCCATTTACACCCACTCCGTTCACGCCTATCTCTCCTTCTCCTGCATCTGTATCTCCTCTTTTCTTCATCTTTACCTTCATCTCTCCTTCCTCCCTCGGGCTGATGCTCCTAGCCAACATCCCAGCAGACCTAAGCTACGATTGTTATCCATTCCTCCATCCCTCCCTCTCCACAATGGCTATTTGACAGGGGTGAGGGAGCACAATGAAGAAGACATGTGCACATACACATACACATACACATACACATACACATACACACACACATACACACACACACGTGTGCACACGTACAATACAATCACACCAACGCACACGACTACTTGTGGACGGGTCAAAACGCATTTACAGGCATACAAGGCTATATGCATATTTATAGTACATGACATTGTGCAGATAAGCAAGCACACACACACACACACACACACACACACACACACACAGCTTATTATCAATCCTCTGTTTCCCCCTCCTGCACTGTCTAATCATTGCTGTCCTAACTACAGCAAGCTGGGCTGACACTGATAACAACAGAAAGACACACACACACACACACACACACACACACACACACACACACACACACACACACACACACACACACACACACACAAACCAGAAGCACATATTCAGACTGAATGTAGACTACAGGACACAAACCTTAACAGCTACGAGTGTGTTCAGTGTTTCAGCAGTGTGACACTTATTATGAGGATAGTGACAGATGTTGGCAATGATACCCTCCTCTCAGGGGGTCTTTCCCTTATAGCCACTGTCATTCATTTGCCTCACTCATTATGTTTTTCGCTTTTTAGCCCATCTCTTTCAGCTATGTACGATTCATCATCTTCCCCTCCTCGTCATTATTCTTTCTGCCCCCCCCCCTCACACGACTCCCTTTTCATTTCTCTCTTTCTCTTTTGCAATTCCGCCTTTGTCACTTCTTTTAATCTCTCTCTGTCTCTGTGTTTCTTTGTCCACATCTAACTACAATATCCTCAGTGCAGAGTAGTGCTTTGGTTCTGTCGGGCTCTGGTGATGCCTCGTTGCAGAGGTTATTCTTCACACGACAGTCATGTTTGATCCTCTCTATGACACACTCATTCAAATCCTACTGAGTCCACAGTAGAAGCCTTTCCGGTTATTATGATCTCACATGGGCAAATTGTGTGCTCTGCAGTTTTAAACATCTTGTATGTCACATAAAAACAGGTTTTAAACACCAAAATGCAACCTCTATGTTCACTCTTTGGAGTTTAATCTACCCCCGACCGTGTTTGTCCATTGACAGTTGAAAGATTACTTAAGCTATTTTGTGCAATTCTTCTTGAAAAAGAAAGTAAGAAGAAAAGAATCTCGATCTGCACATCGGTGGGAAGATGCACACAATGTGTTCTGCTTTGCAGCAAAGTTCAGTGTTATTTATATCACAGCTCAGACTGTGTCAAGACTGCAGTTCGTCAAAACGTGTAAAACATTACTAGAATAATATTAAAACAAGCACATTGCAGTTGAGATATTTTGACAGCAGTCAATCAGATTATATAATTATTCAAACCACTAGGCAGCCTAAGAAATCCACCTGACTGTCCAACATCTGGATTATTGATTTTCACATTATGAGCCTCCTAAATCCAAACTGATGTCCTCAAATGACCGCTGATTGGGCACAAATTCAACATTTTTTCAATTAATTGGGGGTTGAAATTGGGCTAAATCTGTACAGCGTCTGCCCGGCGTTATTGGTCACGTATGCTTGAAAAGAACTCGCTGGTACGATGTGACATCTGAGCACGTCTGAGAGGAAAAACAGTGTTTGCTCTTGTGAACAGCCACACTGTTCTGTGGGGGGTCGAGCTGGCTGTTATAGATTGAGGCGAGGCGCTATAATAACAGAACCGTGGGGGTATCGGTGCTGATTTTCAGTCTGTCCTGGAATGAATCCATAGTGAAATGACTGTAAAGGATGAAAAAAAAGAACTTTACAATGAAGGTCAACGGGGTTCTGAAGCTATTCAATGTGCGACAAGCACTTCTGTTGGTGCCTTAAGTATGTTTACACATGATTCTGGGGACGCTCTTTAATCTCATTACTGCAGCCCTTTATACAGACTGTCTTTGGTAAATGATGTTAACTGCTGTCAACAATCCAAAAGGATGAACTAGACATATACATCATCCAAAGACTGAGCCTCTCGTCTCCTCTCAAGTCTAGCATAGAGAGTCTGACATCCAATGAGACCTCTATGCTCTTGTGCTTTGAATACATTTAACAACTAGCGGTCAGCAGCCCGAGCTGGCAGCCATGACCGCTTCACGAACACCAACCGAAAACACCGACACGCTGTTCTTCTCGACAGTCGCCACATCTTTCACTGTGTCCTTCTGCTCCTTTCTTCTCTCCCTTTCGAGAAAGTTGCTAATTGAATGTAGGGTTTTCATCAGGAGACAGTTGAGCGAGGGATGTTCACTGCCTGCAGTAATAACCTTTACAGGCTGGCTGGAGTTCTGTAAGTTACTTTTCCTGCTGTGCCCATTTTTCAGGACTGTCGGGCTTCAATTCTCAGTCCGCATGTTCCCGCAATTTCAAGAGCTTACAGAGACATGCTGGTTGAAATCCAAGCAGTTTTCTGATAGGGCAGGTGTTACGATTTTTACAACATCAGACTCTTTAAAATTAGGTTTTCCGAACTGTTTGTTTTGGCCTGTTAAGAAAACAGACTGGAGTTACAAATGTTGGAGCAGTGAGCCAATATTTATTACAGTTGCCAGGGCATGTAACTAATCTATTTTTTGTGTTTCTTACTTGTGCTCAGCACTGTCTGAATAATCTAAATTCATTTTCTGTACCCTCTGGCACTCTCCTCCTCTCTCTAATCCCACATCTCTCTTTCCTACCTCTCTCCGTTCTGCTCTACTGGTTCACGCACGACCTCTCCATTTTTGTCACTCCTGTCTGTCAGTCACTCTCTCTGGTCTTTACAGCTCTCTCTCTCTCTATCTCCCGAACTGATTCTCTCTTTTCCATGTTCTGTCGACAAGTGTCTCAGCAATTTTTTTCCCCGCCTTATCATGGCCCTCTTCTCCCCTTTTGCATTACGGTCTTGTCGTAATTGTCAACTGACAGTCAAACGCCCGAACTTCAGTGGAGCATTGTTGAAGTGCTAATACATAAAACATATGTAAGACAGAGCAGGGAGAGAAAAAGGACCAGCAGTGTATATAAGGGCGGTGGGTGAGAGGAGAGAATGAGAGGGAAGGTGATATAGAGGCAAAGAAACATGCAACAAGAGCAAGAAGGGAGGAAAAGGGACAGCACAGTGGAAGAAAATGAAAAAAAAATGTGTTTGCATTGTTAAAATGACTGAATCAAAATGGTTGACAAGCACAGAGTCTGTGTGTGTGCACAAATGTGCTGTAACAAGAAGATTCATCGAACATCACTTCTGTGAAAATCATTTGTCCAGCCTGTGCGCCTGCCAGTCGACTGATACCATCTTCATAGATTGACAGCAGACGAGCTCACAGTCGCTTCGCAGTAAAATCAAAAACCTGGTTTTTAAGGTTGACCCCATTAGCCAACTGAATATAAATAAGTAATACTCTGCAAAAAGATGATTGGATAATTGTTTTCTCACATTCAGTGACTTGACCCATCACACAGTCACAGTTTCATGTTTTCCACAATGATTTCACCGAAGCGGGTGTAGGTGGGAGCACATGATGTGCTAATTGTGTTCAATTTTTGAGTCTGTAGGTATAAAAAGGGGAAAAATTATAGTCATTATAGCATAATAGAAATATATGAGGGTTTGCATACAAAATGTGGAGATAAAAATCATTGCTCAAGTGCGAAATAAATACTAATATAAAAAATACACTTAAAAGGCCTTTGATATTAAAAGCAGACTGCAGTGAGTTAAATGTTTCATCTTTATGAAATGAATGTAAGTCTATGCAATGTTCCCAAAAGTGATGGAAATGCAACTCTGTGTGTGTGTGTGTGTGTGTGTGAGAGAGAGAGAGACAGAGAGAGACAAAGGGAGTGAAGAGACATCAGGCGATGTAATGATTTTGCTTGTTATTATCATTAATCAAAACAAAAGAACTGTAATTACCATCTCTCAGTGTCTTGAAACCACCCCATCAATCTCTCTATTCATGATCCTTTGTCTTTCTTATTACACGCTTCACACTCGCGACCACACCAACTAATGAACAACAAAGATCCACTTCAGAACAAGAAATGATGACTCAAACATGTGGAAACCTGTTAAAAAAGAGATACTCGTTGGAGATATGTTGTCGATAAAGAGATGCTGGTGTGGCATTGTGACGGTGAGTCACCCTGAACTGTCTGCAGCCTTCCTTCTGGAGCGAAGAATATCATTAACCACAACAGGCTGGTTTAACTCTCCACATTTAGTGAGCAGGGTCTTGTAAAGAGCCAGTCCCTCATGAACCCAAGCCTACAGCAAGACTGCATGGCAAACTCTGTCCCTGCTTGCATGAACTTAAACCTTGAACAGATGAGTGAAAGGTTGTAAATGCCTGCCTTCGTACAACAAGAGTGAAAAACTAACAAAAAAGCATCTTTTTAAATACACAAGTTAACAGTATAAAATATGAGAAACAGGACAACAAAAAAGGAGTAAAGGCTTCCTAGTATAACCACTAAATGAGATTATGCAATTCTTTCAGTAATACTATTAAAGTACCATTGGAAATTATCATTAAGATACGCTGGTATTGCAGGGAACTATCTATACATGAACAGTAGACAGGAGTAAGGTCCCCTGGTAGAACTACACCATACAACAACAGTTTAAAGATCAGGCATGGCATGTGTAATAAAGATGGGAATCGTTTTCCCTTTAATGGGATCCTTGGCTGGATATTATTACCTCGGTTGGAGAGGAAAAAAATCAATTCATTAATCTTAATCCCAACATGTTTTAAAAGGAGAGATATTCGTTTTTTTTACTGCTGATATACAAGCAGATTCATGGTCATTTTCTAATCTAGCCCTTCTGGCCATACGTCCCCTGCAGGGTTTGGCAGGAGTTGAAGTGTGCATGAGAGTTCACACCTTACTGATGCTTCTGGTTACTTCTTTCTCTGGGGCAGCAGACAGTCAATATCAATCAGAGGTCTTATTGCTCTTCCACTGTGGAATGAAACTCGTTTTCATTTTGAAGAGAATTTGATTACCATTTGTTTCCTTTTGAGTCTTGCTAATCCCACCAGGCCTCTGTTGTAAATATCTCTGCCGTGCTAAAAGCTGATCTCTTCCTTTGAGCGGATAACATCTCCACCTCCGCTTAGTCAGTGTGATCCTTTTCTGGTGGTGGGGGGGTTTGAAAGGAGATCCTCTCACCTGTTTCAGGTCCTGTGAGGGTCAAGGGTGGCACCCATACAGCCTTGTAAACAGACAGCTGAGACCAGACAGAGGGCAGACTGGAATAAAAGATTTGGACTATGAGAGAACTTTACTGTGCCTCTTTCTCTCGTGTCAGAGAGGACGATGGTGTTGCTTCACCCAGAAGAATTTTCCACATTTTGCAAAATATGAAATAAAAACCTGAAGTAAAATCAACCTCTTGTCTGGAGATGAACTTTGATTTCTGTGTCTGGTGAGTCTTTTTTTTTTTTTTTAAACTTGCGTGGCATTTAGTTAACGAGTGGCAGGTGGTGCCCGTCCTCTTCATGAGGAAAGGTTGTTATTAATCTGATTTACAAAGCCATTGTTTCATTCACTAGAACTGCTGCTAATGTGCACGTTGACTGTCCAACTAATAAACTCTACCTCAAAGACAAAGACACTATTTGGGACTCAGCCTCACTCATCTGCCCAGAACACCCCAGTTTCTGTCAGTGGATGCGAGACAGGAAGGGACCTATGGCTCCCCTCGCGAGTTTCAGAGTCTCACAAAGTATTAAATCACAAGGGAAACACTGTGCATGACAAGCAAGCGTCAAAGGTCTTGAGAGACAGATGAATTGGAGTGTGATTGAAATGAGATGACCCAGACGCCACACGTTTCTGCTCACCTGTATGTTGCGTTTTTAAAGCATGAGCGAGCACTTGTACCTCGGTGCATGTGTGTGACTGGAGGATGGAGCCCCCCCAGAATGGATCTGGTATGCTCCTCTTTACCTTTATACCTCCTTGTGTTAGTATTTCTGCATATATCTGTGTCCTGCTGGTGGATATCAATTGAAAAGTAGCTTAGAAAAGTGCACAGAACTTAGCATGTAATTTACAACAGTCGATTTGACTCCAAACATGAAGCAAATTAATGAAGGCGTATCTGTGGCAGCACATTCCCAGTGGACAACAGTAGTACAATACACCGTGCACTCAAAAGGGACAGAACAACACACCTTATGGAAGGAGCTGGGAAATAATGACTATATTTAGGCTCTGCTTGGTGCTGGCTCAAAAATACATTTCGAATCATAATTTTCCTCCCTGTGTTCATGTTCACACTGCACTGCGGCTATATTTCAGTAACCAGAGATCACGCTGCAACATACAAATTAATAGCATCTGACATTTCAGAGCAACATAGGCATGCTGTGCAACACTGTCAGCAGTTGCTTTTCAGTTCTGGAGTTTTACAGACAGCCCATTTTAGCTTTTTTTTTCTTTTTTTTTTGAGCTGCTGGTTTGCCAATCTGGGTGTCAAAGCCAAGAAAACTGTCCCTGCAGTTGTTAAAAGATAGTCGCGAGATAACCGACATCCAGCGACACCACACAAACCTGTTCAAATAGGAGATGAGGAGGGCTGCGTGTGTCAAACCCTCCTTTTCAAGAGATTCACACATGACCCTCTGGCATTACTTTAGGGTCACTCAAACCTGCAGAGGCAGTTGCATGCATTCATGCCACAACTCCTATTTCTCAGGCTTAGAAACATTGATGTTGGAGGTTTGTTATTTTTCAGACACAAGCAGACATATGCTGTAGACTTGGGCTGTTTGATCTGACAGAGTGAGAGCTGTCCACCTGCTGCGTGTTGGAGATGTACAGTAGTTCCTACAGTCACCTATACTCTAGGTGAGCATTGATATTCAAGTTAGTTTATTTATGCGTATCTGCTGGATTATAGCCTTAAGGAGTCTGTTGCTATGTGTCAACCATCGTCCATGTCAACTACCCACCACTGCAATTCATTACTTTTTTGCTTCCATTGGTTGAAATGAGTGTTTCAATGATCCCATTTTTTTCCTGTATTGTATTAAAGAGGTGGGTGCTGTCTATGAGGACGGATCAAGACTCAGCCGTAAAGCGTTATTGCGATACAGAAGGCAATAAAAAACAGAACAGAAAGGTCAGACATGCAAAAGACCCATGTCCTTACACAGTCTCTCCAGTCTGTGAATCACTGACTACGCTATGATTTTATTAAGATAGCTGAAATTTCAGCGTCAGTCTGCCTGTCTGCATATCTCCTTGTCCACGTGCGTCTCAACGCTTCTCTATTCGAGTCTTTACCTGCTTGTCTGCCTCAATTTACTTCAATCTGTTAGCGTGTCAGCTCATCTGCCACTTTAAAGACATCTCTGCCTGTATGTTGATCTGTGTGTGTGTGTGTGTGTGTGTGTGTGTGTGTGTGTGTGTGTGTGGGCTTATTTGTTACCCTCAAACTTTTACTGTAATTTCTCCCATGCACCCCCCCAGCTTACTCCCTCCTCCCTATCTAAAAGCCACACTCCACATCTCTGTAATGCTTCTCTCCACTATCCTCCAACATCTTCCTCTATCTATCCTTTTTCTCTTTTCAGCTTCCCATGTCACCCCCTCTCTCCCACTCTCCCTCTCTCCCTCTCTCTCTCTCTCTCTCTGACTCCCAGCTGCAAGCAATCTTATAAATAACAACACCATGGTTGTTTGCCATTTGTTGTCACAGTCGTAACATTGCCAGGAGCACTCCACTGAACGTGCACATGCCTGTTTGTGTGTGTCAACAAAACAAGGTAACCTTCAACTGAATTGGTTAGACATATACTGGATTTATAGAGCAACAGATCGGACGTGCTTGTTTTGACGTACATCGGGGGAGGAGGCGTTTATCTCACAGTTAAAATGTTTAAGGGCCTCGGGGACTTTATTCATTTTGGCAGAGAAGACGTTTAATTTGATGGAAGATAGTTTACAGCGGATGAAGCAGGGTGCTGACTTCATAAAAAAGACAGGAAGGAAGTAGCAATAGTGGGAGAGGTGAAAAGAGGACTAAAATATTTCAAACTAGGTTCAAAAATCAGATGCAAATTACAAATACAATCAAAATCAATGCTAAAATGCTGAGCAACTGAGAGCATCCAAAAGAAGAAAAAGAAACAAAAACAGTCTCAGAGCAACCAGATTTAAAATGACCTATTTATGCACATCTGTGGGAGAAACACTCTTTTAGATGGCTGCTCCTTGAGCCTTAACTGCTTTTCTTTCACACAAGCAAGTCAAGTTTTTAGCATTTTATCACATACAGTGTCTCAGTGGAAATGATCTTTACAGGCTTGCAACAGTTCCCGATGCGGTCAAAGCTCTTTACAAGTCTTACAAAACGCAAAGAATATGTGGAAAGAGGCTATTGTCCCGTTGTTTTAGTGTTTGTATCTGTACTGTCTTGTCAGGTTTTATTTGTAAATCACTTTGAGTTGCACTAACTTGTACAAACAGAGCTATACATATCAAGTGTGACTGACCAATTGATTGATTCTGGTCTCAGACTAAATGTGTGAGACTTCAAATTCTTTCTTACCAATCAGAAAATGTAAAAAACTTAATAGTATTTGTTGTGTCCAATTCAAACTTAGATCATTCGGTCTATAAAGTAAAGTATTAAAAAGCCTGGCTCTGTGTATTTCACAGCTGCAGGCATGTCCAGAAGTTTTGCCTAGAAAAGGCAAAAGTGCAAAATTACAATGCTCTAACACTGGATCAATTTACCAGAAATTAGCACATGCATCTATGGCAAAATGATGATGGCAGACAAATTGTTGGGATTGTTGTTTTTCAAAGAGAAAATTGACAGCTCGGGGTTTGCAATTGTCCAGCTGGCTGATAGCGATAAAAAGAGTGACCTCCTGCCCGGATTCCTATTTTTGTCTTTTTTTCAAAACTGATTTACTTTTAATGACAGATTTGACAAATGCTAAAGCTAATAACAATGCGAAACAGGAGTGTGCAAACAGAGCGCATCGAAAATAAAACATCTACTGTCCCCATGCCAGACCACAGAGCCCCGCTGTTATTGTTCGCCAATAATCAGGTCCTGAGGAAACTTTCTGAACCTCAAAGAGTTCCTCTCTTTAATAAAAGCTGAGACCTTTGAGAGGCATGAACTCTTAACACACTACTTATCCAATGTGTGACACTCACTTAAAAAAATGCATCTCCTTGCACAGAAGAAGAGGACTTTCAGGAGAGTTAATGGATTTAGAGGAATATTTGAGGGATTATCTGTAACAACAATGTTCACTGTTTGACCAATTATGTCATTGCTTTCTTTAACAACATCATTCCAGACTTTGTACGTCTGTACACATTCTAGTAAACAGTGAAAGTATGTGTCCTCTGTAAAGTTACACTTATTACAGAACTTAGATAGATCTGGGTTAATTTTGCTGTGTCTCACTGGGGTAATATGTAGTCAATGATTTATCTTAGGTGGATAGAGTCGAGCCACATATCATCCCACTCTTCATCTTCAGTTCAACACCAATGTCATTTTCCTTGCACTGTTTTAATTTTAGCTGTATTTTCCTTCACTGTCCCGGAGAGTGACCTATTTAATCATGCCACTAGCTTGGCTGAGTCCTCGCTATTAACAAGTATTTGTTCTAAAGAGGACGCTGCACCACAGTATTGAGACTGCTTCAGACTGTATACATAGTTGCACAACTGTAAGTACCTAAAAAACTTTTAACTGATCAAAAGTCAAGTTTGAACCACTTTCTAAAGTGCTTCCCAGTGTCTTAATGCCTTTTCCAGGTCATAAACAGAAAGAGTTCTGCTGTACGAACAACTAAACTGCCTGTGGTAGACCATTCATTTTAAATATGTGTACCCTCCCTAGCAGAAGACAAAGGGAGACTGGACCAATGGGCTAGATCCTGCTTAATATGACCAATTTAAGGAGTGAAATTGGTTTTATACAAAACAAGAAAGGGGTAATGAGATGTCTAATAAACCTGACAGAGACCATTGAAAAGGAGAAGCATCAGCTGCAGGTAACCAAAGATCAGAGCAGACTTAACAGGATTCAGTAGGTAGAGCAATATGTCATCAGCATACAATGATATTTTGTGCTGCTTTGACCCTGTTTTAATGCCCCTAATGACAGGATCTGTGTGAAGGGCCTCTGCAAGTGGCTCTATTGCTGATAAAAAGAGTACAGATGATAGCGGGCAGCCCTGTGCAGCGCCTCGTTCAAGTGGGACATCATTTGCCATTTGTAATTACAGAGGCAGCACAGAGCACATTTATCCTTTTAAGCAAGTTATCACCAATTCCAAAGTTAGAAGGACATGAAGTAAGTAGAGCCCGTCTATTCCATCAAAAGCTTTTCCTGCATTCAATCATACAACCAATGCCTCGTCTTTCACAGCAGCACCATGCCAGTGCTATAATTACTAACTGTCATATTGCATGAATTATGTTCTGTTCTGCAGACACTAACTACGGTAACACATCCTTGAGATGCCGAGCTATATTGGCCGATCTTTTCCTGTGTTGAAGTGCTCATTTAGCAGTCTGCCCTTCTTGCGAATCAAATAAATACAAGCCTCCATTGTACACCCTCTTCAAAAGACTGAGTCAGCAAAACGAGCAGTGTTGTTATTCAGCAGCCTTGGTATTCTTTATAAAACTTCTAAAATTATCCAAAAGGAAGTGGTTGCTGTGATAAGAAAACTTCCAGCAGCTCTTGTTTGTTTGGACATATTACTGGTCTCCGACTTATACAAACCCTCATGACATGACTGAACGGTGGCATTGATATCTTTTTTCTGTGGTTCAGTCTATTGTGGAGGTGGTCTTTTATAGCCAAGATACATCGAGTTTTGTCACGGTCTGGATTTGCAAGCTATCTCCTTGGCTCATTTCCATACTCATATGTACGATCTTTGTTTACAGAAGAATAATGACTTTTCAGCCTCCGATATAAGAATGGTTTCAAGAGCACTTTTTGTTCATCAAGCTTTACCCGCAAGTTATCTGATGGATTACTGTTCATTTTGTAAGTCTGATGATTGATTCTTGAGCTCCGAGCGTTTGAGTTTGTCTTTGATGTGCTGTGTATGAGATAATGGTCCCTCAAATAGACGCTTTGGCTGCGTCCCACAGCAGACGAGGCTTCACTTCAGGAGTTTTGTTAATATTGTATTGGAAGTGTTCTCGAAAATGTTTCCTAAATGTGGGATCTTTTAACTAAATCTGGATGAGGTCTTGTGTTCATTTGAATAGAAGGAGATCTCTTTGTTATTGGCATGTAGCATTTCCCAGGTGTCAATCATATCTAACTCACAGGATGCTGTGCCAGGGACTGGCCTAGTTTTGGGTTGGATTGGGATTTCAGTTTTATCAATAACAGTGGAGACAACAGTCAAAGTGTCCAGCTTCTACTGAGGAAGCACACAACCAGTTGAAAAGCGAGAGAGAACATGTGTGTATTTGTAAAGAGTGTTTTGGAGCATAAATATTCAGAAATGATGAATATTTACCATATAGAGGCCTTTGATCATAACATACTGGAATTCCTGTGATTCCTGAATAGAGCATATTAACGGTATGTCAGTGCACAGAAGCTGATAGATAAGACCTGATTTCACTAAATCTCTTACCATACTGTAGTGTTTTATCTCTATCTTTGTAATGACGCAAGACAAAGCAACATATCGCCATCTTTGATAACTCAATTTCTCCATTAAAAACAAAGCTTTCATGTTTAGAAGAGCTCTGGCTCTTAACTCTCAACACTTTCTAATTAGATTCATTAACAAAGTAACAGGCCATGAGGCATTTTGACAGTATGGAGGGGTGGGGGTGGGGGTGGGGGTGGGGGGGCTACGCCTGCACTCACAGATAAACAATCACACACACAAACACAAAGAGGACACACATACATGCTCTCATGCTTGCACATGCATACACAAGCTAGGAAAGTGGTGGGAGGGGTTTGTAGATTTCAATAATCTTTGAAGACGCAATATTTTCTTTCTGTTCACTTAACCTCATGCTGATAATTGCCCCTGGCAGCTGATAACTATTCACATGTATGTGATACTGACTGCATACTAATTCTGCAGGTGCAAGGATGCTCCTACAGTGAGAAAACAGGGAGAGAGGGGGAGGGAGAGAGAGGAAGAGGAGGGGGAGAAATTCTGCTCTACACACAGTTGCTACAATTATTTAACAAACTTCCCTCCTCTGCTCGTTAACTATTTTACTAGATTAGAAACCCACAGAGTGAAAAAGCACAAACAGCAGGTTATAGTGGCAAAGCTACGCTTCGCTGGTGCTCAGTCTCAGAGGGCTGTGAGCATATGTGTGTGCGAAAGTGTGTCTGTGCATGTGTGTCTGTATCCCATCGTATTCAACTTTAATGCATACTTAACACACAAACCTTGTTTCCTTCAGACAAACATGGAAGAAAATGTTGGAAATCTACATGTTTTATAACTGTAAAATGTTAAAATTCTCTGTTGAGTATGTGACACAGCTTCTTATATTATTAAATAAACTAAATTAAAAAACAATGTCGACTACAATTTTGACAATGATGACAAGGCAACTTGAAAATCTCCATTATGCATCTTGTCTGCGTCTCGTTGTGTATCGTTTCTAAGAATAAGGACACTTCTGTTTTGGCTCTGTACTGCATCGAATTAACGGCGTAAAGGTTAAAGTGCTGACTTTAAGTTACCATCGTTAGATGAAGCGTGCAAGAAATTGTAGCCCATTTTTCTACATACCCCTGAGGGTACAAGTGGGGGCTACAAATCCTACACTGCTCACCTAAAATGGATGTGAACAACCTGAAACACAGTCAAAGCTAAAAGTCAGCACTTTAAGCTGAGCTGAAACTGAAATGCAGTTTGCTGGAGTACTGAGCCAAAACAACAAACAATGTGAGTATCTTTAAAAATGCCCTGAGTATGTTTGACAAGCTCTCACACGATTATTTGGTTGGTCTGGCGATCGGGAGGAAGGGAACTTTTTCTCAGTTGGGGGTCCCACAAACACGTTACAGAACGTCTGGGCTGTTTGAAGTTTTGTGGTTGACTGACCACTATCCTCTATTAAACTGGACTGAACAATATGTGTGATTTCACATCTCTCCATGTTTTTCTCCGTGACAACTTCAGTTTGCTACCTTCTGTCTCTGACACACTGAGACTCGGCCGACATTATTTTATCGTGCATCTCCTCTATTGTTCCTTGGTTAGCCCAACAAATCCATCCATCTCCCATCGTTTTGCTGTTGTTAATCCATTTTGTACTTCAAAACTGAGGCTGAAAACAACTGAAATGCAGTCTGCTGAAGTTTCTCATTACATTAAGTCCAAATATGTGTAGTCGAAACCCAATATGTGATAAGAGGGGCATTCATTTTAAATGTTAAAAACCTACAAACCAACTTACTAACTTGTGTCACATTAATCACTTACAACTTAACCAGTTTGGTAAATGCATGCAAAGACTGTCTTCCTATCAGATGTTAAGATTGCTGCATGCATTACGGTTTGGCTGTTCAGCACGTGGTGGCTTTTACCTAACATGCCCTTTAGAAAGTAATCCCACATAGAGAAATTCAGTTTAAATATGTGCAGATTTTTGGATCTAATAAGACATTTGAAATTTCTACATTTCAATATCACGATGAACAGTAAATATGTACTTTGCCAAACACCGGCTTTTAACAGATCCCTCTTTTTCAACAGAGGACTGAATATTACTAAATCAGCCTTGCCCATGGCTGGAGGCCTGTGTGCTGAAACCATACAAAATCATTAAGCTGCATTAGTAAGCTCTTAAAACCACACTGGTACAATGGTTAGCTTTTATTCAATAAAGCTGGGATAATTAATTCAAAGCTGGTACACTCTACTCTGTGTGAATACAACATGGAATTACAAGAACTAGAAACTATCCCTCATGCACACATACACTAAAACACAAGCACAAAAATGGATAAAACAGCACACGCACGCACCAACAGAGACATACAAAAGACAAATAGGCACAGAGAGGGACATCCACAGTGCACAAACATAAAAATGTATTCATGCATTAATGCGAACTGTGTATTGATTAACAAATACACACTAGATTCCAGTGCACACTTACATAGTCAAGCACAAACACCTTTCGCTGGAAGCTATGTTACATATTCATAAATGCAGTATTATATGGCTGGCTGACATCTCTCTCTCTTGCCTCTAACCCTTTTCCTAAAAATAGAGAGCAGCTTTACTCTGCTCTTGTGAAAGACAAAGCCTGACATCTTGAAATTTTGCCTGTAATGGTGGGAAATACGTCTGCATTGACACTGATGTTGCATATTACTCCCAAACAGGCTCATTAGCTTAGATCTTCTGGTGCTCAGGTGTTTGGATAAGCGACGCCAAAAGCAACTGAAATGTAAACGCAGATACATTTTGTCTACAAAATCAGCATCAAAGCTGCGATTGTTGTTGAATCTAATGTTGAACGCTGAGGTGTCACAGAGGCAGTTGGGTGATTCTTGCATGAAGCGTGACAGATGGCAAGTAAGCTACGTGAAAGTGAGCTGCATCACAGTAAATGCCGAAAACTGTGGAATGCTTTGACATGTGATGAAGGTGGCCATGATGAGAGAGACAGGAAGACGCATAAATAGGAAACAAAATCTGGAATAAAGGAAAAAAAAACTGAAGCCATCCCTCTGACAAACTGTTGCCAAAAGCTCACTTTGATTGGCTCAGGGTTGGACACGGTTTCCGCTCAAAACAGGAAAATATGATGTTTATAAGCATCCTCTTGTGCAATTTTCATCCAAGTCGGATGCATTGTGCCTGACAGACAACATAACAAGCAATCAAATGGAAAGAGACCAATTCAATCCCTTCACCGTCATTATGGGGGACAAATAGATATACACATAAAGAGAGGCTGATGAAAACCAGGAGTTTTAGAGGCTCCTGCATTGCGGAGAAATAAAGCCAAATAAAAGAATGAGACTGACTGTAACAGGACAGAGAGGAATAAGTTGAAAAGCAAGAGAGGAAAAATGGATATTTAATGAACGATGAGATAATGCAGCAAGAACAACTAGTCAAAATAAACAGGTAATAACTGTGGATTTTAGGCCAATTTGGCATCGCTCAAACCCTCCGTCCACACAGCCAATCACGGAACAGAAAACCTGAGGTGACCCCATGACCTCACAAAAGAAGCACGTCGTCACATGAGAGTATTTTTCTTCATGTTCATGCTTTGTAGCGTGCGAGCGCAGGATTTACCGGCATTCCAGAACGCAGCGAATGGAACAGCGTGTGTTGTGTCAGTGCTGTCTTTACAAAAATATATCAGTCCATCACGTTTATTGTTATTTTACAGCTTCAGCGGACAGAGACGTCTACATCTAGAGCATGAAGGAAAACACTTTTTTTTTTTTTTTTGCTTTGTTTTGGACTAAAAGAATATTAGAGACATTTCTTTATGACATTTTTTGGCATCAGGCCTTTAATGCATTCCTGTTTTGTAAACAACTCTCTATGTGCTGTTACACTGCCGGGGGGCATGGTTGGCCAGTTTTGCTAAATTCTAATACACTAAAGCAGAAGAACTGTAAGGAATTTCCATGCACCGGCTTGCCTATCATCCACTGATGATGGGTCACAGACAGACCAGTGGTGAGCACAAAGCTGCTCAATATGCCCTTTTCGGATTAGTTCGGAGTGAGCGTCTGCTTCTTTTTTATACATTTCCAGCAGACGTGCAAAGCGTGCCGCTGCCATATTTGTGCATATTTGTTTTGAGTGGAAAAGCAAAGTTCATGCATTCTCTATTTTTATTCTTTTTTGACACTAAAGCACATCATTTGAGTTGTAATCAAAACTGAATTAGGCAAGCAAACATCAATCGTGCTCTTCTGACTTAACGCCTTCTGTTTTATTGTCAATGTGTGCGTGTGTTTGTACAGCCAACTTTGTGAGGACCAGCGGTAACCGTCGGAGTGAGGATCATTTTTCAAAACGAGGACATTTACGCTCCAGAGGTTATTTATGTGCTTTTTTTAAACATTCAGACAGGTTCTCAGAAAAATGCTGAAATGAGACCAAAAAAAAAAAAAAAAATGTAGGTGTGCATGTGTGTGTGTGAGTAGAACATCTGATTGGAGATCTAATGCCTCATGGTGTGATTTTGCATGGTTGCATTCCTACATTTTTAATGGTTTACAGTGAAATATGGTGGAGCCACATTAAACGCTCTTAGCTTCAATCCATCAGAGCAAAGTTAATCGTAATAGATTCTGTTCTTTGCATGTCAAACTTTTTTCTCCGTATTTTAATTACACCTATACTGATGTCATTTATTAATTTGCCAGATGAAAAACAAATCATCCGTCTTAGTCAGGAGGAGCAGCTACCATCCACTCCATCCCATCCGCTTCAGACGCTTTTTTCTTGGTTGGGTGTGTGAAATTGAGATGGATGTCTCTCTCTCCATAGGATTTCCACCCTTGCAACAACTAAATGGGTTCATTCTCACATTTTGATTCAGAGTATAAACCCTCTGTGTGAGTTTGTGTGTGGGCCGGTCTGACGGAGCGTGTGATATTAGCCCCCAGGTTTATTGGTGTTTTATTGGTAATTTACAGCTTCTGCAGACAGATGCTCAGGTAGACATTTCTCTCTTTTTTGGCCAAAAAAGCCATTTCAGAACATTTGCATTGAGCAGGTCTTATCAACAACAAGACCACCAACAAGTGTAGCATTTATTTCCTAAGAGAAAGAACTGTATATGTATGAAGCTCTAATGGGAAGTCGGACTGGGCTTTGTGTGGCCATAATGCACCACAATATATCAAACAGCTGCAACAAAGCCTCATGGCAAGATCTCTTCTTTCCATGTGCAGTGTGCTGCATGTAAGCACTTAGATGTGTGCATGAATAGCAAATGTGTGAGTAGATGTTGTGAGTATAATTGTGATCAGTCATGAACTAAAACATGTTTAATTATGATGAAATCAGTGAGTAGTTTGCATTATCAATGCTGAACACCACTGTCCCTGCACTGAATACCAATAGCATGCACATGCGCGAGTCATTCACTTCAAACAACACATGCACGTACTGGATGAATTGAAGTTTTGAGCTTTGAAGATGAAGCACATTTGCAACAGTATGAGTACAGTATAGCAATAATATATAAGACAACAAATCTGTAGTTATAGAGGTTGCTTCAGATGTATTTTAGTAGCTGCTCAGACTGCGTTTCCTGACCCCAGTGATCTATGAATATGTTATTTCATAAAGGCCTGTGGTGCTTGTATAGCTATGATGTTCTTTATGTTATCACCAGTAACAGCAGGCTTTGCCATACCATAAGCATGCAGTGTGTACAGTATGTGTGTGTGTGTGTACCTGTATTCTTCCTGAGTGAACACAGGAATGACAGACGGCTGGAGGACTGTGATCTCCACTAGAGTTGTGTTCTCCTTTGCAGGCTCACCATCATCATAAGCCACCACCACCAGCTGTCAGTACAACACACACACACACACACACACACACACACACACACACACACACACACACACACACACACAGGTAAAGACAAAGTCAACACATTCACTAGATATCCACATTATTGTCTGCAACATGGCTGTCTAGTGCTGCCACTGTTCTCGGTTTATGCCCTCTAACGTTGCGAAGAATGCAGCTCACACCTTTTGACAGTCTGCTGACAGTGGAGACAGCCAAGTAAATTGATGCAGCTAATACATGACAGGCTGATAATAAACCGAAATAAACGTCTGCATCGTTGTTGCCCACATTCATAAAGCACATTATTTGCATGGGAATTTGAGAACAGGATGAGTGTACATCCCTCTGGGATGCTCATTTTTTTCCCGCTTAGCCTTTCTTCTTCATTTAATTGGGGAGGTAACTACTGTTAACTGGACCCAAAGGAATCTTAATGAGGGAAAAGCTTAAATATCAAGACATTGAAATATTGTGTATCCTCCCTCTTATTCCATTACTGATGCTGAATTGCCCTTCTTTATATTCACACAATAACTCACGCTTTAACCAGGAAGCCGCTGAATGCACAGATAACTTTAACTTCAATAACACAATGACTTTTTTCAGCTGCACTGAGGATTGGAATTTGTCGTCTTTTAGTTGAACCTGTTTCTAGCTGCGATGCTCCAATGTGTTTAACGAAAATACCTAAAGCTGCGATGCCTTTTTGTGATGCAAGGACATTAGACAGACGTTTGCAACATGTCAATGACATTGTCAGAGTCTGTGTCCTTGTCAAAATAATACCTCAGACAATATTCATCTCAGTCATAATCCAAAAATTGTACTCAGTGTTGGACGGATTCATTTTGTTTGAGTTATTGGGAGCAAACGAGGTAGAATTAGTCCCCTGAGTGACATCTTCAGAGGACGCTGAATCCTTGTTGTGTTAATTAAAGCCCAATGAAAAGATGAAATTAGCATGGCCCAAAGCCCCGTTTGGAGTGCAGCTGGGAAAGGCAGTTTTGCAACTCATAAGCTACTGTGGTATACTCTGTACAGTTTACGTGTAAGGGTGCTCCGTACAAAGACAAAGTTAAGTACAAAGTAAGCGAGTCAAATCTGAGAATGATGACCAAATACATTTTTAAAGACTCAAGTTCATGTGATGCCATGCTAATCTGCCGCCCACCAAATACCAAAAGCTACAGCGAGACAGGGATGCACCAGATAAATCTCCTCCTGTAGCGATGTCTTTATTGGACTACAGCCCCGATGCCAATGTTTACAGTTCCAGTAGATCAATTTGATTGATTGGGAATTACCTTAAGTGATGCAGCATACATCATTTACATTGTGATATACAGTAGACTCACTGCTACATGGTTATATTTAATAAATTGAGTTAATGAGGTGCCTGTTTAATAACGTCTGTAAAATTCAAATAAAATTTTGTTGTTATTGGTGCAAAAAAAATTACAAAACTGGCACAGGTGTCCAGTTCTGATCAGGGTCACGTGGTTCTGGTGCGGCAGAATTTATTTTTTTCATTTACTCTCCGGGAAATCTTCTTATAATCCTCATGTGAGCCCTTGTGGGGGTCGTGACCTCTGGCATACAACATGGTGTCTATTATTTATTACTGGTGACCTGCAAGTTAAACTGTGTGTGTGTGGATACTCACACTGAACTTCAGGTTGGGCTCCTCGTTGAGGTTTACTCTGGTTACGACATTTCCCGTCTTCTCGTCCACACCAAATATACTGGCAGAGTATGGATAAGCCTCCTGGTCCACTTTATAGCGCACTAGACCTGCTGGGGTACCCTGTGAAGAGGAACAGCGTGCTCAGGATGACAGATTCAGATGAATGTGGCATTAGGGTGAAATATGTCTTGCTTGCTTTCTGGAATGCTGCCACTCTTACAGACTTTTTGGAAAGTAGTTTCAAATTAAAAACGCACTGTAGTAATGACTGTGTAATGAATGTTAGGGTATATTTAATATCTAAAGCAATTAGTGTGGACCTAAATGTCAGAAAGTGTGCTGTCCAAACACACATGAAACAGTGAAGACTCACACGTCATCACTTGGGGATAAACGAGGTCCAAGTTTAGGCACTCAGATGATCACGAGCCTCTCAAGTGATAATGAGCGCCATCAGTTTCTAAGACTAATTTGACTCAAAATGTCAGGAAATACATAAAATTACATTATTTTGTACAATCTGGCAGAGTTTTACCCACTCTGGATCAGAATCTCTCCATGTGTTTCAGTCATGAAAACTTCTCTGCATAGAAAGTTATAGAAAGCTCACATTTAAAAGACTTTTGATGCAACAACACTAACAGATTCTGTGTCAGTTTCAAATTAAAAGTCTGAAAAAACATCTGTACAAATAGCATTCAACACAATCAAAGTGTAAAAACAACATAGATCTTTCTTATTAAAATAATGCACATGGTAAACAGCCATTATTGTTCCATTTCTTCTGAAACGACTTCGATTTTGTCGAAGCACTGCAGTACTTCAGAGCTGTCTGCTCCACTGTAAGCTTTCATTAAATAACAGCTCATAGTGAGTCATCAAAAAATTTCACTGTGACGAATTCGCATAAAGGTTTATTCTTCTGAGGTAAATTTTCAGTCTGAGGGGTCGGACACTGACGCTCGAATATTATATCAAGGTGCTATTTAGTACCTTGTTTGAGCACTGGGAGCCTTTAAAGCACACAGGCTGGACAGTATAATGTTACTTTTTAACCCAAGAGAGTCTAGCAAGGTGCTTAAACCTCAAGTCTGAATCAATTCTGCTGATGTAGGAAGACGGCGAGCACATTAACAAAAGGAAAACAGGGCTTTTAAAGAGGCTTATGGGGCAACAATGTCAGCGTACAAGATTTCACATGGAGATGCGTTGAAAGCAATGCAAGGTACTTTTTGGTCTTTTTTCCTAAATATTTATTTGCTGATTTACCTGGTTGTTTTCTGTTTCCAGTAAAGATGAGAGCTATTTTTCATACAGCCACAGCGTTTCAGATGAGCATCCAAACATAAGGCTGTGACTCAGCAGCTCCACACAGGCTATATTCACACTGCACTTAGATCCTGGTCTGAGCATTTTACAACCTTTAAAACCCGGGGTTAAGTGCACCAGACTATCTAATGGCTCACAATGGAACTCTAAAGTGAGCTAACCTTCATTTTACAGCAAGCAGAAAAAAAACAACCTATATTACAAAGATGTTTAGACTTAAAAGCCCAATTGAGGTATCACTAAGTGCTACACAGGGCTAAAAAAAAAAAACCCAAAAAGAAAGAAAGAAAGAAACAAAAAAAAATGGCTCCGCTGAAGAACAAAGTGCAAACGCATTCAAAAACACACGGACTGGAGACAAGCATCATTATCTTGCATCATTCCCATACACAATTTAGGGAACGGACTGCGAAAAACAGCTTGATTGAATAGCAGCAGCTGGAAATGCTCACCGCAGGGTCAGAGTCATTGGCCATCACTGTGGTTACAACAGTTCCCTTGACAGCATTCGGGGCAACCATGCCTCGGTACACTGGCTGGCTGAATACCGGAGAAAAGTCATTCATGTCCTGCAGAGAGATAAACACAGAGGCCCGCAGCAGCATTGCATTAGCATTGTAAACATACAGTACGGCAAACTGCTTTTGTTTTCCACGCAGTGTCTGAAACGTTACATGTTTAATATGAATGATGAGCAAAAACCCACTTTTGTAGGTATGTTGGCTTTTTGCTTTCACTCTTAAAATTTGACCGCTCTGCAGTCCCCAGTCGATTCATAGGGGAGGCCACAAATCAGTTTAGTTTTGGCTTGGATTTAGAAACAAATGTCCTTTTATCAGTTAGGAGATAAATGCAGCACTGAGTGGAATAAATAAGATGATCACCGGCGGGGAAACCTGTGGGCCCTTTTTTCCTTTTAATCACTGGGCTGAATGGTGGATTTTAAAACTTGTTTTCACAGTTGTCAAATTGAGACGCAGAAGAAAAACAATACATGAGTAAAGATGGTTTGAAAAGGACTGAAATCGGCGGCTAAGTGCGACAATTACACCTCTAAAGTCCTGGATGTCAAAGCATCCTGACAAGCGATCAAGGTGCCGCATCTCTTCTGTGAATTTAGTAAATGTGCTCATGCATGCAAAGACAGTGTTACGGCCCCTGAATGTGAGTATACCGATACACCTGGAGCAGAAACAGTGAACACTCCCCGTCTGTAGCTGAGCAGCATCACGAGGAGGGAAAAACAAAGCAGATGATGTTTAACTGCAAATATCAGTCTGCAGTCGTCAGTCATGTTTGGAGGAAAACAAAAGAAGCTTGCCAGTTGGCAGCAGCGCAGTGTATTACAACATTAAACTGCATCCATGGCAACATAGCTACGCTGTACATACAAATTTCAACTTTTATTAATGATTAAACCAGTTTCCCGACACTGGCGATAAACTGTAATTTGGTTGATTGCTCAGCGCTGGAAACCAACTGCCTCGCTTGTTGGAAAACACTACGCAAACAAGCAACTTTTGATTTTCTCCAGCAATTTCCGTGACTTTGTGCCGTGCCACACTTTGTTTTTGTCTGTATCTGTAATCTTGTAGGCCACACAAAAGATGGATTCCAGAGTCACTACAATAATCATTTTCTCCTCCGCAGTCATTTTTTCACAGAGACTACAAATCCTACAATGCCAACTTCTTTTCTGCGTCTTCACAATAATGCTTCACCACACAATGTTTCCATTACAGGACTCTTCCCTTAAGCTGAAAAGACACTGAACTAAAAGAGAGACGCAGCGGCCTCACGCATCCTTCTGTCCTGCTTAGATAGACGAATCAACTCGTAAACACAACACCCACCATGATTCTGACAGTAACAGAGGCAAGTCCAGGAGGCATGGTTCCCTCTGCGTCCACGGCCTCCACGGCGAATGAGTATGTGGGTTTGGAGCCAGTCAGCGCCTCATAGTCCAGAACTTTGAGAACCGACAGCTCTCCGGTCACTGGGTCGATGTGGAAAAGCTGAACGGTCTCCTGGTCCAAGTCTTCACTTCTGATTCGATATGTGAGGTTGGAGCCGAGGTCAGCGTCTATCGCCTACAGAGAAAGACGGAGTCAGAGGATGGGAGAGAAAGTAATATCATCGCCTTGTGAATTTTATGGCGAGTTGAATATTTTTTTATGTTGGCCACAGGGACAAGCATGTCAATGTGCTGGAGCCAGTAGCAGACTGTAGTAGTTTCATTAGGTCTGTGTTGAGCTGGTACGTCTGAAATGCCTGTGGTGGTAAAATTTACAGTCCAGCTGGTGGTCCGTATCTTATTTTTCCTTCTGTAACCATTTTACTGCGTGGCTGAAGGGAAAAAGCTATTTTTTTTTTTATTTTATTTTGACACTCCTCTGCAACTCAGTGTGTTTTCAAGTGTTGTCAAATTAAAATTATGACTTTTTAAAAATGTCTCTGTATGGCTGCGATGATGAGGCTCGTTGGCTGGACTCTGAGACTGAATTTATGACTGCTTTTACTGAACTGAAGTCAAGGGCTCAGCTTTGACCTGCAGGCAATTTGATTCAGGCGGCCTGAAAGTGCAGTAATAACTCAGAGCCTTAATCTCAAGTTGCCTGGTTTTCTATTTAAGCATGTCAAGCAACTGTAAAACAACTGGCTGTTTCAATTTGGATTTGCATACAGTTTGTTGGACACTTTGATTCCACAGTGAGTATTGGTAGTGACAACACAATAGATGCTAATTTGATTATTGATGGTTTGATTGACTTTTGTTGCTGTCTTTGCTTAGGATCAGTGCACTCACTCTGCCTTTAACCAGTCAAAAACTCAATGTATTAACTTGCAGAAAATGTCAGAAATATTCTGAACTCATAGAATTAGAACCTGTTGTGTGTAATGTAATGACTCAGTACAGTTTTGTCCTGGTTATTACACATTTTTCTTCATGTTAATTATGTCAAATAACCTCATATATCTCCTGCCACTAAAGCTTGATGTGGTGCAGTCAGATGGCTGAGAGGATGACTGTATTTTTGTGTGGTCTTTCATGCTTTTAGCTTGTGGAAAGCCCTCTTTAGAAATAGATGTTATTTTGTATGAAGTTTGTAGAAAAAAAAAGGATGTTTTTGTAGATGAACAAAACGCTGCCCAATGATTCAACCAGACAACTGAAAGGGCATAAAGAGACAAAGGATGCATCTGAGCAACAATTAAAGCAAAAATCTCAAAGATTTTCATTTAGATAAATGACTGTTAAAGTCACTACCTACTGCTGAAAGAGGGAACACAATGATGACTGAGCATAAGGTCCACTGATGAAAGCACTGATATATACATACAGTATATTTGCAGTATAATGAACTGGGTATCTGAGGTGACATTGCTGCAGCTTCGCATTAACAGCATTTACCTGGCAAACACACAATGACTTTTATTACGAAGTAGTCACAGGAAATGTAATGTGATTGTCAGTGAGATTAGCACCGACCGCTGTCGTTCATCAGCAAGACTATGCTCACTGTGCAAGAAGGAGCAGCCACAGTGAGCTGTTAGAAGAAGAGCCGCAGGTGACACGGCGCATACCTACAACTTCTCAGCAAGGCAACCAACTCCTTTCAGTGTAGCCTGCTGTTTGCAGACTCATGCCGTCTGCAGCATAAAATCAGATCATGATTGCTCACAGAAAGTTGGAAAAAGACCAAATATTGCCTGACATCTTTATTAAAACGCTACTTTGTTTTGCTGCCCCCGGGATTCTGTGACCTGCAGTATTAAAACATATTTGCTGTTACTACCAGTGAATAGAGATGCTGCAAAATCAGCCAGGACTGAAATCTGAAGGATCAGAACTTGAAATAAGCGTATGAGGAATCACAAGCTGTTTGTAAAAGACACTGGAAGCTTATCATTAAAATCAGGGCAGGTTTGAGTAAGAACAAGTTCCTGTTTCAGTCACAAGTGCACAACAACGCTTATAACTAACAGGAATTAACAGGCGTGTTGCTTTAGCAAAGCTATTCTTCAAACTCCACAACAGAAATAGATGGTTAGTCTGATGCTAGCAGCACTATCGATCACGGACTATCAACTGAACATATACTATGGACTCAAATCCCAGTCTAAACCTATTCAATCTAACAGCTGAGTAGACTGCAGACAGAGTCCAATGAAAAATTAGTTCCCAAAATCCAAAAAGAGTCCAGTTGCACTGCTGTGTTTCAGTAATGATTCAGGGTCACTCATGCTTTTCTGGACTGGAAATCAAATTCAAAATCGAAAGGCATTTGTGTGAAAAATGATATTTTCTCCTGTCATGCAACACTGGAACCATCACTATAACTGGTCAGGCATTTTCCCAGAAAGCTAATACTTTACAGAATAACTCCACATTAGCTGCAAATGGACAGATCCATCAATCCACGGGCTCACCTTTAACTGCAATATGACTGTATCTTTGGGGCTGTTCTCTGGTAGGGTGACGTTGTAGGTTTGCTGGGTGAATATCGGGCTGTTGTCGTCTACATCCAGGACGGTGACAGACAGTGTTAATCTGGATCGCCGAGGGTCCACTGCACCGTCCCAGGCTTCAACGATCAGAAAGTAATGGCCTTTCACCTTCAAGATGACAGAGAGTCACAGTCAGTGATGTGTTTACCGCCATCTTTTTTTTTGTTGTATTGCATTCAACAGCATATCTATCACATCCTCTGACCTCTCTGTCCAGTGGTACGGTAGTTCTGATCGCTCCAGTAGCATTGATGGAAAACAGCTTCTGGTGGTTGACGAGTCGATAATGGACCTGACCGCTTGACCCCATATCTGGATCTGTAGCCTAAACACAGACACACAGCAATGACATGCACACTTAAGAAACGAGGACTAAAGGCCTGAATTGTCTGTTCTGAAACGCATGCAAGCAAATTTCCTCTCAAATCAAGCTAAACGTATAAAGATGTGTGAGCACGTCTGTGAAGATACACAAGACTAATGTGATATTTGTATATATTTGTCTGTATGAGAAGGAGAGCGGCTGGAAAATTAGAGGAGAATCATCAAAGTCACTTCCTGCCTCAAAGTTTCACTCGAGGAGCTTTTATCAAATTGGTATCCATTCATGATTCATTTGGATCTTGTGACCCTTTCAGTAATTCTAACACACCCTTCAATTCTACATACTTGCATGCAAAAATGTCAGTATAAATGAGCACTTTATTTTTTTGCTCTTACTTCCGTATGTTGGTTTCACACTGAGCAAAAATTCACACTTCACAGGTTTTAGCTTCGACAAGGTGACAAAGACAAGCCACGGTGAGCTGCTCTGCGTCTGTCTCGCGTCTCCTCTGGTGTTTGCTTTTGTTTTCCCTTTTTTACCCTTCGTGCAACTTGTCCAGAGGAATTAAACTTACTTTCCAAAAGTAGTGATTGTTCAACTCAAGAGTTAATGAGACAGTGGTCTCAACTTTCACTTGGAAAAAAAAGTAGCACAGGGTGTCTTTTCTTTGTTGTACTTTCATCCGACTATCTTTCCATATTCATGGATAACAGTCAAACTCCGACTCCGTCTCCACATCATCTCTTTCAACTGATAAAATAAGGTGTTGAGAAGGTGACAAATTGCTATCTGGTGTTCCTTTCACCCTCTCTGACTGTTCATCCTGTCCAATGAGCATTCTGACGGCATTAAAATAGATGAGACCAGAGCAGAGGAGAGCAGAGCAGAGGAAATATTAACATGGTGTGTGTTTGTGTGCATGGGGCTAATGTTTTCTTACGTTGCTTTCTGACTCTGACTTTGCATAACAAAATGAGTCAGGAGAAGGATTATTATATTATTATAAACGTTTGGAATACAGACTGCCTTCTGTTTTAGGATAATCTTTATGGTATTTGCATACATTACATCTCTTCAACTAAAGATATTACTGTGACGGTCATCTGACATTAACAGGAACTTCGTGATCACTGTGGATAAAAACTGTGACATAAGCACAGCTCCAGTTCTTGGAGCTAACAGCAGTATGTCGAGATGCTCACACGAAGCCTACGGGCCAGAATTTAGCAGGTAATGTACCAAGTTAACTAACTTAGCTTAGCTTGTTAGCACCCTAACATTTGTCAATTAACAAAATGCAGCTGAGGCTAATGGGAAACAGTTTTGCAGGTATTTGATCATTAACTGAAGCACTGGACAAACATTTTGTCTTTATTGCCACCAGATGAAAAGTTAAGGGATCAGCAAAGTTATTAGGATTCATCCTGAGTGTTTGTTCAAAATTTCATGGCAATTGGAAATGAATTGAAAATGATGAGGATCATAAAACCAGTCTGAAACAACGACAACTGATCCCACTTTATGGGAATGTAACGTTAACCTCTTGTCAGCTGAGCAGGTGGGCGGAGGAGGAGGTTTTTGGAGGTATTTTAGGATAAGCAATAACAAAGAATTCAAGGAGTTTGCTAATGCTAGCAGCAGGAAACAGCAGCAACCAACTTTGCATCCGACTCTGGAGAAGTGAGAGAAGATGTCCACAGAAAACCCACAGGTGGCAAAAATGACAGAAGCTCTCACCCAGTACATTACTGTTGATGACTAGCCATTGTCACTTGTAGGTAATATCGCATTTTGTCATCTTCTCAGGATTTTGGAGCCGAGGTATGAGATCCCCAGCCGTCACCACATCACAGGAACAGCATGACCAAACAGTCTAATCGAGCAGAAATGGGGTCTAAGAACATTTGGATCAGAATATGAGCTTCCCAACAATGTTACCGCTCACCAGTGGACACTTCTGGAAAAGACTCTGTGTTCTGGCTCCGCTTGGAGAGCTAATGCGAAAAGTGAGCTCCTCCGACGCTTTGGCATCAGATGTGATACCTGCTGGGACTGAGATTCTGATACTTTTGACCAAAGATACAGACGAGGGCCATGACATCCAAACAGTGAAGGGAACTTTAGCTGCAGCCATCAAAAACAAATTCCAATGGTCCATTTGAACTCCATCTGTAAATGAAGACTACATGCCAAACTAATGATTTATGACTTGCATTATGTATATCATAATGTCTGTGGGCTGTCATTTTCACATCCTTTATATAAACTTGATTATAAACAGTAATGTTTATCTAACCCCCATTATTCAACTCATATCTATATTCCATTTTATTTGCCATGCTGTGTCACTTCTGGCTGTGGCACTGACCCATTTTTCCCTCTTCCCCAATTTTGGATCATTAAAGTTTTATCTTATCTCACACAGTGACTATTAGGATTAATAGAAATTAGGTTATGTCTTGGCGGCGTTATGTAGACTGTAACCGAGAAGAATGAAGTCCTCTGGTATATTTTTCAGTGATTCATCGATATCTGGGTGTAAAACTATTATAAATTTAATGGGGCATCCAGCTTTTGGGTGATTATCTTGGGTTGTTTGGAGATGGGAGAGACACAGAATGAAACATGGACAATGACAGAGAGAGAACAGGAAAGTAGGAGAGAGAAAGAGACAAAAAGGAAGGGGGCTGAGACAGCAGAGATACATTTTGTGGTGAAGGAAACAGGAGAGAAGACATTTTGTAAACCGTGTAGGTTTGGTAGATGTAAACGAGGAAGACGTGGATGTAAAGTGTGTGTTCATGTGTTTGTATTTCTACAGTCCCATCCATGCAAAGCAGTGATATAACTGAATGATGTGAATCATCACTCTTAAAGCAAAAGCCAGCAGCTGGTTAGCTTACCTTAGCATAAAGACTAAGAGCTTTCCATAAGTCCTGGCTGCTGGCCAAACAGCCCAATAGTCACTCATGTCCAGCTGCCTGTAAAGCTGTAGAACAGCCTTGCAATGTTTTGCAGTTTAAAACATCCTTGACCAATTATGCAAACTGATGTCAGATGCACCAAAGCATGATTTAAAAATAAGACGCAATGGAACTGCCTGCAGTATTAGACACAATAAAGGGACTGCACAAGCTAACAGCTAGTCTGGCTGCTTCAACAGGTCCAGTAACAAATTCCTCGTAGCAGCACCGCTAATGCTCCGTTTACGTCATGAACGGATGGTAGAGATGGCAAAGATTCCCATGTTGATGACTTGTGTGCATATTTGGTTATCTGCAATGACCCATCCTGGCAACCAAACTCCAGGAAACTATTGGTCAATTCAACTTTTTTTAAAGGATTAAACAAGGTGCAAAGTGTTAATCAGTGAGCTTTGGAGGTGCTAGAAGGTGAATTTTGGTACCTTTGGACAGAGTCAAGTTAGCTGTTTCCAGTCTTTATGCTAAGCTACGCTACGCAGCAGCTGGCTGAAGGCATATATTTTGATGAACAGATATCAATAGATATCAAACAGGTATCAATGTTTTCATCTAACCCCCAGCAAGAAAGTGAATAAGTGGATAAGTGCTAAATGTCAAACATTCCTTTAAGTGACAAATTTTCAAGCTGCCACCATCAGTGAATATAACATTCAGGTCTCTTGACTATTGTTCCCATGGGCATGTATTTCAAAAGGAAAATCACTTCATAGCACACCCAAATGTGCACAGCGTCAGTCTCAGGTCATTTTGTGAGAGATGAGGGGAAAATTTAGCCCTGTGATGCCAACTGAACTGATTGGGAAAACTGACGAGGGAGATAAATGAACAGCGATTTACTCCTGCCTACATGAAATATAAAGAATTATGAAGAGGGCAGATGCTTGATATATGACAGGGAAACATTATTGTGCATTAAGTATTCCTTCAAGCTGCCAACAGTAAAGCTGTCATAGCATTGCATTTCAGACACTGGATGAACTCCTTTCGATAGTCGGCTGGATTAATCGTCTCGATGTCAGACATATTGATGTCTGCAGTTCCTGGAGTTAGGTGCTGTAGAAAGTGTGCGTATATGTGTGACTTTCTCTCTGCCTCTGTCCTACTCCTGTTCACTCTTTCTCTGTCTTATCCCTCCCTCACTGTCTTCCTCACAGTTCTCTCAGCATAATTACATTGCCAGACAGTTAAAAGCCAGAAACACAATAGGATTAATGTCTCAGGCGCGTTACTTCTGCTGCCTTTCAACACACACCGACACACAAAAAAAGGTAGCTTAAGGACTGAAGTATACACTATCTCTACCATCGCTAGCTCTGCCTTTCCTGTTCGGGTGCTCATACCTCTTTTTTCCAATTTCCCCCTCTTTTTTCTTTTCTCTTTTCATCACTTTCACACCTCCACCTCTAATTTCATTCCAAGATACAGCGAGAGAAATACCTGCAACTGAAACTAAATTACTGAGATTTTTCTTCCATCCCTCTCTGAGCACATTTCTTTTGCTGCACCAATAAACCATATAGGCAGGTATTATAACAGTGTGGGAGACAAAGGCATACAGACAAGCCATCACTCTAGTAATCTTACTCCTACATTGTGTGTTACTGTGTGATTGCTTCTGTATATGTGTCCCTGTTATTTCTTCTATTAAAATCGGTTTCCCATCAGGTACATTTTGTGCTCCACCTGAACTTCATTTCAACTGTTTGGTGTAGCGTCACATGGTATGATGTACTTTTCTGCATGAGGAACACTTGCTATATACACATCCAAATGACACATGAGGTGTATGTTTGTAGCCTATGTCCACCAAAAATGCATTTGCACTCGCTCTAGTATGCTGTGGTTTAGAGAGTGGATCATTTTCCATCCTTGGGCTTCTAAAGAGTCAGAAATATGTGAGAGCTGATGACGGGTTGTAAGAAGACAGCTCTTCACTTCACAGCATGTATTCCATATCCTTTATTTTTCCCCTTTTTTTTTTTCTATCAGTGTTGTGCTTCCTAGCAGTAACGGTGGCTTACTCGGATGTGCTAAATCAGAACAGATTTGTTTATTTGTTTGTTTCTTGTGATATGCTGTTATGGTAAGTGGAAACATGGTTCACCACACCATTGATTTGAAGAGACATCGATATTGTCTACTTCCTCAAGTTTTTCCCCTTCAAGTGAATCGGATTAAAAGAACCCCAAGAAGAACAAAAACAAAATCTACAGCCGGTCCTATTCAAGGCATTTTTTTGTGCAGAGTATGGCCACTGTCAGTGCATGCAGAGAATAAACAACCACGCTGTACGGACAAGCAATCATGCCATGAACAAACAACAGTCTGCTATTTTTTCATTCCAGCTAACAAGTGCAGCAGGTGATTCCACTGATTCATTCTACTCTCTGTGGTTGACAGTGTGGAAATCAGCGAAATCATCTGGTGTTGTGTTGTCCTTCTCAGCCCTGGAGGAGGGATGGCTCCCGTGGAGGGATAAACCAAACTGTAAAGTGATGAAGAGGTACTTTGGGAGGCAGCCAGCTTGAAAAAAACGCTTGATTTTGAAGCCAAATTACAGGCCCTTGGACGCAGCGTCGGATTCTCCAGGTTTGACGTTATCAGACAAACACGAGAACGAAATCGCTTCAGAAGTGGTCTACCACCATATAGTCCAAATTCAAAAAAGTGTTCACCTCAGTCAGAACCAATAAGAACTGGCATCACATGCAGTACGTAGGTGACGCCACATCTTAAAGCAAATTAAAGCAAATGAGTTAACGTGTAGAGTATTAGAAAAAATATAGTCTAACTTTGATGGTCATTTCCTTTGTCTGCTGCACTTTTCTATTCTTTAAAACAGAAACCAAATCTTAAACTCCTGAAAGTTAATGCAAGAATGCACCCGTACTCCCTCGGCTGTCGCCCCCCCCCCCCTTCTCTCTTTCTACACCCCTCTTACATCTCCCCAGTGTCCTTCTCCCATTCCTCTATGCCACCCATGCATATCTCACTTCCTTCCCTCTTCCCATCTCTCTCTACCCTACCGGCATCAGCAAACCAAGGTCAGGCCCATTCATTCTTCCGGAAATCTGTTTAATACCTACAGGTAGGGACCCTGGTTTGGAATGAGGCCCAGAGTCGTGCCTTGCACAGCCCGCTGAGAGATCACGCCGTCTGTTCTGGTTTGGAAAATATCCAAGGGTCCTTGAAAGGGAGGAAGTTCAGGATTGGAATACTTTCAAGTGCCCTCTCTGAAGATTAGGGTGGGTTTTTGGATGTAGAATTTGGAACACGCCCAAAGGTCTGAGCGAGAGTTAAAATTTTGAATGTTTGTAATGAAATGTCCTCTTTAAGGATAAAGCTGGGTTTACGAGTCTGGAAAAGTACCCAAACGTCCAAATAAGGAAAGGTATTCAACTTTTAAAATTGTTAACTGTTAAAAGAAATACTTAAAATCCTAGACATGCATGTACAAGGGCCATATATTTATCTTGAGAGTAGTCCTGTTGGACCAAAGAAGCGTGATTAACATTTAGAACCTGGCAAAGTGTCAGACTGATCAAAGACCTCCTGACACTGGTGTATAAAGGCTATGAATTAAGCTTGGAGCAAATCCAAGCAAGCGCGCAACGGAGGGAGCATCTTTAAAGATCAGAGCCTATCAAAGTGTCAGATTTAGCCATGACCCCTGTCTAGAGAATACATGAGTCAGTTATGAGGTCTGGAACAAGTCCAGGGGTGTTTGGGGTAAGTGGGGATGAGGGTGCTGATGCAGGTGAAAAGGCACCCCACGCTGCGGAGACAATATTGTGTTACTTATACATGTCCTCAATTTTTTTAAATTTTTTCTTTTACAGTGTCACTCATATTTACCAGTACTTCCATACAGAATAGGACTGAAGAGTGGGAGTTGAGGTCACAGTAACCAGGGATTCTTGTCAAAGTCTGGCCATTTTTCCTGAGAAAAATACCTGCAAGAATTCTTGAAACCTCAAGAACACGACCACGCATCTGCTGTCGCCAAATGCTAACAAGTTCAACCTTGAATTGCCATGAATACATCAAAATCAGTGAGTCAGTTTTTCGGCTACAGTTGTTGCCTTGACTTATTGCACATGCTACCAGACACCATCCTGCCATGTGCAGAAGAGAGAACTCGTACACCGCTCTCTCAAATTGTATTCTGTCCACCTACAAATATGCACACACACGCAGCAACACACAGTCCTCTGAGTATAATAACATACAGGCCTAATTACAAAGCTGCCAAGGTTTACAAAGTTATGCTAGTGATCTCTAGTCCCCATTGTAACAGATTATAAGAGCAGAATTTAATTAGAGCCTCTGTGAATCTTTGTGCGCTGCGTGTTTGTGTGCTAAGAGACTGCAAAGGGGAAGACGAATGTGGGCAAGTCTTAAAGGCACCTTTATAGTTTAAGCAATTATGTGCCTCTCTAAATGTAGTGACCTCGTGTTCGGATCACAGAAACAAGACTTAAAGTGGGACATTAGGATTTGTGCCGCATAAATAAAAAGAGCTGCGCGACCAGTTTCAAATGCGCCGATCGAGAAATAACAGAGACAAATGTAATCTGCAATTAAAAGGCCCAACGCAGTGAGAGAGCATGTCAAATGACAAATGTGCAGTGAGGAATTACTGATACAGTGAGATACGTTGCATCTAAATTGGCTGTTTTGTTCATGTCGTATCATTATAACAAAGGATTAGTGCGAGGAAAAACACAAAAAGCTCACAAATAAATGCACAGTCATGGACGTGTGTAACACATTAACAGACAAACACACATATAAACACTGTCTGACTCAATGTACCATACAGGACCATCAAAATGCCTGTGTGTGTTTTAGTGTGCATGTGTGTGTGTGTGCATCTTCCTACCATGACCTGTCCAACGTAGGCGCGATCCTGCTCCTCGATGACAGTGAGGTTCACCGGCAGTGAGGAATTGAACAGAGGGTCATTGTCATTCACGTCTGTCACCACAATGTTCACCATCGCAGTGGAGGTCTACACACAAACACACACACACACACAAACTTGTGTTACTATTCTGGTCAGTCCAGAAAACATCTGAAGCTGTGCTCATTTAACATTTTTGACGAGTGTCGGAAAGTTTCACAGGATGAATCCATGTTGAGATTTCAGGGGTTTTATTTTGCTGTCTTCGTTTAATGTCCCTCTCACTAACAGCTCCCTTACGCAGCAAACTAAAGAGCCCATTTTGCTCGCTAAATGGCTGCAAATGGCTGTCCTGGTTGTATTGTTTGTCCTTCTAACAACTGTTCATTTTAAAAATAGATTTTAAAAACAGTTCACCAGTGGCCTACCTTAAAGGGGGTATTTGCATTGAGACATGCATAATTAAGACAGATGTACAAATGACTTAAGAAGGTTAGCAAAGGGTCAAAGAAAGAGGCAGCCCCCCAACACCCAACGTCGAGGATCAAGTTTGTTGCAACACAATGCAGCATCATCCTGGCCAAGGTGTTGCAAAGCCAATCAATTCATTAGCGCATCATTCCCGGATTTCTTAACGGCACATTTTTCGCTCGCAGGCAAATAAAACGGTCACCATGATATTTCTTTTTGTAAAATCTTGTCTCATAGCATCAGGGGATCTTTCAAACTGATAGATCAATTACTGCCATGATGATACAATAAAAGATTTAAATGTACTTTCCATAGGTCACACCGCTTAACAGCCAATAACAACACAGAAATGATGCTCAGCTCAGTTGCTTTAATAAGCTTAACACACCACATGCTATTGTTCTGTTACCAAAAAGTCAGATGGACAGATGGGAGATGAGCGCTCGTTCTGAGGAAAATCCAAGTGTTGACAATAATTATATGACAGTCTTAAGTGTAAACGATTGTTGTGGATCAGCTACTCAAAGTCCAATATGGAACTGATTGTGGATGTATGCCGTAAACATGAAAATCTGTGCCAACAGAGTTGGGAAATACAGCAGAGTTAACTGATCACCTGAAACATTCGAGCAGGTTTTTGAATGTTTGGAGAGGACTCATTAAAAATCTGGAGTTTTTTTCTTAGTAAATGTCACTGATTGTCACTGTTACACAACCAACAGCGAAGGCGCACACACACACAAAAACAAGTCAGGGAAGAGGAGCAGGAAAGAGAGAGAAGCTGGTAGGAGGTCACCAATTTCTTAATTTGACTTTCATGAGAGCAGAGGAGAGAGAGTGATCGAAGATTTGACTTTTAAAGAAGGAAACTGGGAGGAGGTGGAAAATGAGGGAGAGCTAACCGATTCACAACAGTGAGATGAAAAGAGGAAAAGCAGTGTGTGTGGGGGCGTGTGTGGGAGAGTGACAATCATAGAGGTGACAACAGGCTATTGAGGTTGGCAGGGCACACGGTGATGCAAGTAATTTGAGGTTAAGAGCTCACAGTTGACAAAACAGTTTACCTGAATGCCAATATATGTAAAGTCGGATGAGCTCTGATATAATGAAAAGGCGGGCTGTGAGAAACGCTGGCAGACACACGCTCAGGCAGACACACAAGGACAGAGATGTGATGCAGGAAACTTCATTCTGCATCGGGGGGGCTCGAAGCACATCATTTTTGGATAACTGCACACCTCAGAGTTTATTACCCTGCTGATATTATGGTTACCTGGCAAAATGACCAGTGCGGCTAAAATATGAGAGGCTAATCAATCACAGCACATGCTCATATTCATATGTCTTTTTATAGCGCTGGCTTGCACACATATTGTGCAAGCTTCCTGCAGCAGAGCAGTGGGTGGCGAAAGGTTAAAAAGTCAGTGCTTTGGATTCACCCCCCTTTGATTAGAATGTGATTCTGCCTTTGACATTTAGATCGACTGCACGGCAGCACAACAGTTTCCTGGTTAGTTACAGTGAAAATGGACAAAGACGGGCGTCAGACTGTGCACTGACATTGTTCAACTGAACAGCGTTTGCCTGTGGAAACACGTAAATCCGCTCTGTCGTTTAGACCAGCGTCGCCCAAATGTGTCAATTAGCGGAATGAGACAAAAACAGACTGAAAAGCATCAGCACATGTTCCCATAGCGTTCAGTCAGGCTGTCATTGTAGATTCGGACTGAGCCAAAGCAATAACGAATGCTACAGAGTGTCGCTGTGGGTATGCAACCACACTCATTAGGATACTGGATTTAAACGCTAATTATATACCACAGTGTGCCCTCACATGTGCATTTTAACCAGTCTGTTGTGCCTGCCCTGTATTAACAAGCTGGAGTTGCTCAGTGATTTAGGTCAGAGTCATTTGTTTTATTTACTTCGTTATTCCTTTTTTCTCATTGACAATATGCCAGTATTCGAGCGCATGAACTGACACTGCAGAGGGAGGAAAGTAAGGTAAGAAGAAATAACTGATTGCTGGGTTTTTCTTTTCATGGGATTCGCTCACATTGAAGGAAAACGTAAGAAAAACCTTATTCTTTACACTCGTGATGAATAAAATCATTTTCATTCATTTATGTAAAGCAGCAACATTATTTCATGGGAGAAACACGAGCTGATTCACATGCCCGTTCCGTGATAAGGTGCTGAACAGTCCGTTAGACAACAGCAAACTGTCCTGCAATAAAGTTTAAGTTGCATCCGATGACGCCCAGTGTCCTTACAGTGGAGCTGGTTTACTGCACCAGCTTGTATGGTCTTCAATCTGTGGCAGTATGATGGATTCACTGGCCAAACAGCCAATTAGGCACTTTGTAGTCTGACACTCTCACAACGGGACATTTAATAATAGGGGACACAGACGTGTGTGTGCGTGTGTGCGCACGCATATGAAGACAACCCAAGGCCTTTCGAGTGATGCTGATTAATGGGCCTGTATAAGGCAACTACACCCCAATCTTCTCTTCTCCTTTTTCTTTCTCTCCTCGTCTTCCCTTCCGTGTCTCTGTGTATCTCACACCATTCCTCTCTCGCACACCTTCTCTCTCACTATTCACAACTCTGCACTCTTTTTGCCTCTTGTTCAAAATATAATGGAATGTCAAGCAGAAAAATGTGCCGACTACTTTTAGCCGTTTTCTGGCTTAAAGACCTTTGGGGCACAAAGATAATACACTAATTGTCAAGGTCCAGAGAGGGATTGACTAAGTATATGTGTGCATGTCCGTGAGTGTGTATGTATCAAGACTCCTTTGTAGAAATGTGTATGAACACACAGTACAATTGTTAAGGTAATAAGAGCCCCCTGAATACCTCTCACATCTCTCTCCCCTCCTCACTCTCTCTAACTTCCTCCCACTTGTTCTCTCCCATCATATTGTGAGCAAAGGTGTGCGTGAGAGAAGGTCAGAGGATTCAAATCAGCATTTTCTCTCCTCAGAGGGACGTTAAACTTTACCTTTTGTTTGAATTAACATGTAGAGGAGGGGGTGGGTCAGTGACAAAGAGGAGGAGGAGGAGGAGACAAATCTCTGTTAATGCTAGACTAATAGATGGATGATGAGGAAGGGAAGGGAGGAGGAGAAAGGGAAACAAATGAAAGCAAGAGGAGAAGAAAGAAAGAGGGGAGGGCATCCAATGTCTCCATTTGACTTTCATGTGAGAGGGAGGGACTATTGGACTTTTAAAAAAGGACAGGAGAGATACACAAACAGAGAGAGATGGAGACAGCGGCTCTGGTGACCTGTGATCAATTAGGTAAGTGAGAAAGGGCCCACACTCCTTTATCTTTGCAAAATAGCTCTTGCAGCGCACTAACGAAGACATTTTTTAGCCCTTGTAACTTATTCTGACTGCATCCACACTCAGCCACTTAAATATGTAGATACTGTTTAAGTGTGAGGACGAAATGTCTTCACAGGTTCAGTGTGTAGGGGGGTAGCACATCATCAGAGTAATCACTGACTGCTGCTCACTATACTCTGCTGTAGATACCTTTGGCTGTAGCTACTAGCCGTCATTAGCTTGTTAGTTCAGTTAGCTGGGCAGGTGGTGGTCATGTTAGCTGACTGTCAGTCTTTTGAGGTACAAATTGGTATTACAAGCCAGGGAAGAGCAGAGCTAGCTGGTTAGCATGCTAGCTACAGAAGATATCTCTGCAACGCAATCCATAGCCATTTTCTTACCACCAGAACTCTTACTTCTTCACAATCTGTTGATAATGTTAGTTCAGGTTTTTTAACCATATCTCACACATTGTTCCTTTAAAGAGTAACCTCATTGCTCCACAGCCATCAACTATGACTGCACAGGCCTACATCACTGATTTCAAAAAGCTCTTTCTCCATACCCACTGTCAAACATCAAGCTGCCATTTTTGGATTTCTCCTCTTTGGGCGGTGTTTTTTCGCTGACAGAAGGCCAAAATGGAGAGAAAGAACAGCCAGCCAGTTGAAAAGTTTAGAGCGGTGGACAAGCGTTTAGTCCTGCTTGGTATGTATATGACTAAATACTGTTCATGCTACAGGGTCTTCTCCATCACATCTGACTGTTCAAGCTGTGAACAAAACTGTGAAGGTCATGTGAGCCTCACTTGCACCAAAGATCAAATTTTTTCCAGGTAATAACATCATCATTCTTTTCTACCCATCCATTTACTAAACGGCTTGTTCTGTTCAGGGTTGCAGAACCGGAGCCTATAGCACCCATTAATGTTCATATCCACTCATTCAAGTATCCATAGTTGTTTAAAATTCATTGTTACAAATAGATTTGGGTCTTTTATTTTGATGATGATGGTTATTATGATTATTATTATAACTGAATGAGAAGCTTTTGCCCCAAAATGCCTCTAATATCCCTCTTAATGCCACAGCTGTTGTTTGTGGCATTTCACTGTGAAGGATTTAGTTTCCCTCTCGGCAGCCCATCAGCTTAATTCCATTGGGGAGGTGAAACAACTCAAGTACAGACAACCAGTTAATATCTGTGTGGTCCAGCTTACCCCATCTGGGTGTCCGTCCGAGGCTGTGACCACCAGGGTGTAATAATCCAGGGACTCCCTGTCCAGAGGCTTGTCCAGAACCAAATACCCTGAACTGGAGACAGAATACACAGAGTCCTGTTAACCCCTTAGACATGAGCTTGAAACCTAAGTACAATAAAAAAAAAAACAAAAAAAAACAAGAGCAGGACAGAAAACTATGGTGTAGTACTGGAGAATCCTGTGACTTCATGAGAAGTTTCACTTCATAAGTCATCGATCGCTAACCACAGTCGTTCTCATGCGGATACTTTCAGCCATTTGTAAGTAGTTTCTATGCTAACTCCGGTAACATGGGAAAGCTTAGGAAACCTGTCTTGTTTCCTCAAACTGTTCTTTCCTCTTTATATACACCACTTTGGAGACAACTTTTCAGACAGTTGGCAGGCACTGATAACTACCGCATAACCCCCACAAGTGTATTTCTACTGTGATTATGGGTACTTTGGTGATGCAGATGACGCCTCATACCCATCAGCTCACCCACAATGATATTAAGGAATGCCCTTATGGATGCTGTTGCTATAATGGCTCAGACAGTGATGTGTCATCAAAAAACACTAAAGACTTTATTTGCAAAACACCTCAAAGCAATAAGATCTTCTCTGAATCTGAATACTGATTAATTGCATATTAAATATAGACTATTGTATTTCACTGGCCAGAGGAGATTAAACAAGAGGTCTCATGACATCCATATACGGGTGCACTGGTAGACAACGTGCACCACTGTTATGCACTTTATAGTGTAATCAGATGAATGAGACAAAACTGGAGAAACTGGAAAAATGAGCAACCAACTCCTCAAATCAATTTTTCATACAGCACAGGCTGTGAATTATTACTCATGAGTCATATAATCTCAGACTCAAGTTACACACTGAACACAATTCAGCAATCAAAAATGTCCAAACAGAGGCAAAGAGATAAAAGTCAGATTTAAAAGCAAATGATTACCGCACAAGTGAAATAAAGTAAAGCACTCTGGAAGATCAACAGCTTCAGAGGAGCCTGTCTGAGACTTCTGACCAATCAAAACCAGCAGTAATCTTTGATGTTGGCTCTGATTGATTCCACTTTTTCATTTTTCCGAGTGAAGATTTACATAATGATTGAAGTGGTTTTAATTTAAGCTACTTCCCTCTGAATCACGCATGTTCTCCAAATATTGACAGTGTGTGTAGAGGTGTGTGTGCTGATGCTCAAGTCAATGTGTGTATTTGTGCAAATGTTAAGTGGTCTATAGAGGGAGATTTTTTATTTTTTTTTTAAAACAAACTAAAAGATGGTTCATGTATATTTATGGATGGTTCATGAAAAGCAAAGTCTGTGAACACACATGCACATCGTCTCGGGCGTGCACGCACACACACACATAATTATTATTTTCTTATTTATACCACAAATTCTGACACGTTCTCTTCACATGCCTGCTGCTCTCAATCCAAACATCTGCGGATACGTGTGAAGGACTCATAGTAAATCCCATTGTTCAGGATGAGCCCGAGATAATTCAAATGTATTCAAAAGCTAATGGTGATTAACGTCCTTGAAGCTCATCTCTTGCATCCTGTACTGACGCCGGCTCTTCTATTTCTGTATTAAACATCAATGTCAGCCATCTTGCAAAATGGGCCAACACCAGACCCATTCAGGTGCTCTCACCACGCACTTCTGGAGGACGTAACTGGACCAAATTCTGCACACAAACAATGAAAAATCACTTCACCCTTTCCCAATTTGAGCTGTGTGGCATGTTGCACTTATGCAGAGGAAAAACACAGCTGAAGGACTGAGAGATTTTGGCACATGTTGCAAGATTTTACAATGTCCAAAAGAAAGCGTCAAATATTCCTAGAATGCAGGAATGAAAGCCGTCCAATTCATTTTAATCTCTGCTGCCAATGAATTCCTGCACAGAAGAAATGCTTCCTCTTCTTTGGTTCTGCTTTTAAATCCTCATTTGTGTATTGTTTCCTCCTTAGCTCGCTGACACTCTTTCTTTCTCTCGTCTTTCACTCTCCCTGCCCTGCTCCCTTATCTCCTTTTCCAACCCTTTACTCTCCTCTCAATCCTTCCAATTCTGTCCCTTCTCTTGCAGTCTTTCACCGTACTTTCCTTTGTTTCTCTCTCTCCTCTTCCCTCTAGAAATGTAGATAGGATCTTCCCCCAGCATAAGAAATGCATTTTTAATGAGCAATAAATGAATAAATACAACAAAAGCCCTTGGAGTCAGTGTGGTGAGTATGTGCATGTGGGAGAGAGTATGGGTGTGTTTATGTGAAGCCCTTGGCGGAGCCGGAGCCCTGAAATGATGGCTGCTTCAACCACACATATACTGTATATACACACACAGACAATAACTGCATGTAGACAATAACTACATACTTGTATAAACCAGGGTTATACAGCACGCAGATACTCATGACAGTCATACTCAGACAAGTTTGATATTCACACAAATAAGAAAAAGGGTTCTGCGATAATTTCTGAAAATATCAACTTCAGCAAGCTCCACAGAGCTAATCAGACATGATGAATTAGAACTGCGTGTTTGTGTGTGTGTGTGTGTGTGTGTGTGTGTGCATAGGCCTGCTTACTTACTTCTGCTGCAGGGCAAAATGTCCATGGCGGTCTCCGCTGTGGATTTTGTAGGTGATGGGATCCCTCTCCCGATCCACTGCCTTAAGTAGTAAACAGAGACAGACGCACACAATCACACACAGATCCTCTTCTAGGGCCCACAAAAACAGGAGAATGTACAGCTATAGTTTGCAGAGGGACCCATAGAGGATGCCTACAGGGTCCAGAACTTGCCCCTGCTTGTAATACAGCAGTAATTCAAGCAAAAATACTAGTTCTATTGAAGCCTATTGCAGACGCATGGAGACAAAGCACTGTGTTTACGTCATTGGACGATTTCAGAGAATACCTACTGACAAATGTGATGTTGGTCTCTTTGTTGAATAGATAATCTGTAAGGTGTTGTGTGTGTGTGTGTGAAGTATGAGTGTACCTGCAGATTAAGCAGCGTAGCTCCGGTCCTCATAGCTTCGCTGATCTCCAGGTTGTACTGTTGCCGGGGAAAGCGAGGAGGGCTCTGGTTGTTTGGGGGCAAAACTTCGATATAGACCGTAGTAATGGATGACCTAAAGATAGAAGGGAGAGTATGGGGTAAGGCAGATAGGACAGACCGAGACAGTAACAAAGACAGATAGAGAAACAGCCTGTAACAGAGAAGCAGATAACGGAGGAATAGTATAAGTGAAATGTTGGCGAGGGATGAGAGGAGGAGAGGAGGAAGAGAAGAGCTGGAGGGCAGCACAAGAGGATAGTGGCAGGGAGGGCGAATGGTCTATTATTCAAGTTATGAGTGTTTGCCCAGTGATTGTTTCTGTGCACTTCACGCTGTGTTTAACTAATCGTTAGGAACGTGAAGTGAACAACAGCGTGAGCGGCAAAGAGACGAGGCAGCGCTCTGCCGCCTTCTTTTCCAAGATGAAGGCTTCTGTTGTCCAGCTTGACAAAACCTATCCTGCTGTTTGGACGCCTCTTTCATGTACATTTACTGTGCCTTTTATTATGCAGTGTTATGAACCTCATTATTCAGCATGGTGCAGTTGAAGACCTTCAGTATCTCAACTATTACTTAAAGATGAGCCCTGCACTGAAACACATTAATCTTTAAATCATATTAGAATTAATAGTAAGGGGTTTGTACACACGTCCAGAACTGCATTTAAGCATGAATGGAGTCATTATGCAGATGACTTAAATACAGTTATATAACAAGGCTAACTAAACCAGCTGTGGATGATAAGGGGATTCAGAAATTCCTTGACAGGTAAGGAAACTTGATTAAAGTATTTCAAGGAGGAATTACAGAAAAAGGGGTTTAGAAGAGGAAACAGGCTGAGAGGTGAATTAAGAGAAAGAAGAAAAAAGGGAATTACACTGAGTTTCACATTTCTAAGCTGGTGACAGGAAAATGCATTTGGAGTAGTATCTGACAATAGACTGGTTCGCTTTGTGAAATGAAGTCTTAATTACACCGTGTTTACTTCCACTCTGATAAACAGCTTTGGCTGTTCAATAAGCTGTATACACTGACATTTTTTAATCAACGTAACACTTATCCCAACACAGCATGTCACCGTAATGACCTACAACTGGCAGAGCTGTTTCTTTCCGGCACGAAAACAACACTTACAGTGTTGTTTTCCGAAAATATATGATTACCTGGAACATAGTTGTCGTGTTTAGAGAACTACACTTTTCAGCCCTCTGGCAAATTGACTGCCTTACATAATTGGGAGATAACAAGCTACTAAGTGCAAATTAAACTAAGACCCAACTGAAAACAAAATTGACATCTGCTCTGCCAATTATTTTAGATAATTAAGTCTAGAATTTTGATCCTGAACAACTCCCTCCCAAAAGAACAAGATGCAAGAGAGCCGGGGCAACATGAAACGCTCCACTGGCAGGGAACATGACTTTGAGGTTACTTTGAGGGCACAGGTTACTTTGAGGGCACAGGTTACTTTGAGGGCACAGGTTACTTTTTTCTTGGTTATATGTATATTACACCACTCCTTTGAAATAACAGAAAGAACTGTAATTTCATTAAGAGTGAACAGGCTTCTTGTTGGGTGTCTGTACACTCATAAACAGGAATAAATAGGAAAGGTGGAACACTCAAGTGAGGGAAGAATATACAAATTTGCATTGATAAGAAAAGGCAAGAACAAAAAAAATGGACTGGACTTACTGAGATTCATCTCATATCGACAGGAAAATATCTTTTTTCTGCAAACATATATCTAATATTTATGTTATTATATCGAAACCCTATAAAGATACAGTACATCTTTTCAAGCTTACATTCATATAAAGTTAGAAAATGCATTTACTTTATCAGCTTGTTCAAACTCTTTAGTGAAACTGTATAATAAGTTCTAGGCGTTATGTATTTTTTTGTTTTGTTTTTTTGGCATCAACAGACATCAAATGGGATAATTCCAGACATGTTACTGAAAATGTTGGAATCACAACTTGAACTTCAAATGAAGGTCTGGTCAGTGTTTGGCTGCACAGCGTGAGTTTGCATTGACTGACCGAGATTTACTGGTTTAAATGCTCTGAATTATTAACAGGAAGACGGTGCCACTCTAGTCCTACAACTTTGCAGAAAAAGTCCAGATAAAACTAAATTAAATTTGTCGTTAGAAACACTTGGAGTTGGAAAAAGCCCAGTCGCTCCCGTGTTCCACTTCTGCCCCCACATGATATGAGCGATGTCAAGTTTTACTCACCCTGAATTTCAGAGTAAGAAACCACAAGGATTTAGTTTGTGTTCCTACTTGGCGAGTGTGCCGAGTTTCAGCAGAGAGAGAACGGAGAGATTAACTCCACTCAAACTGGATCATTGACGAAAAAGCCAAAGAACCTCGGGTCTAAACAATAGCCCGCAAAATCTGTTTACGTTCACAACAATAAATAAATAAATGGATAAAGGCTGGAAAAATGTAAGCCGCCAGAGAGAGTGAAAGCCAGTGTTTTATTAAAACAATTCAGATGGCATTATTGATGAAAACCGATTGAGGGACCGGAGATTATTCATCGTGGTTTCTACTGTAGCTGGGGCCTGTTTCTCTCTCTGTGTTTCCATCCTACATTTCTGTTTACCAGTGGAAGCAATTCCTTCTTTTAAAGCTCTTCTTTATTATTTAATATGCATTATCTGTTTCATGTATATATATATAGCTGTTCCTGCTTGTACATTACGCACACACAAACCCACATGTGTACTCACAAACACTAACTTGCACATTCAATTCTTCGAGGAAATGCAGGAAAAAAATACAGCTGCTTCGTCTTCAGCATGTTCTGTCCTCCTCATATTCGAGCCACCACTCAGCCCTGCTGCAAACACAAATAACCTCCTCCTCTCCAGTCATTTAGGGTTATTTGGTGGTCCTGCAAATAATTACTGGGTTAGACGAGTGTTTAGGTGAGCGGACTTGTCACTGAGTGCACTTCACCATCCTGTTTAGATTTCTCTGAACTCTCAGCGTCAGATTGCTGCTCCTCTCATTACCAAAGACCAAGTCTACGTTGGACAATTTTCTTTGCCCTGCTTTTCAGTCATTTGTCTCCCGGGTGTCTGATGGACGACGCGGGTTTTGATTTTAATCAACACAATTCTCTGCACCAGCCGCAACACATTTTATGATACTGACAGATGGCTGCAGCAGACAAGGTGTTTAGCTGCTACATCTAAGTAATACATTTAATTTTTGGCTGAGAGCCAAGGCTGCCTTGTACAGACTTTATATGTTTCATACAACTGCGTTTTACCTGAGCTGTAGACTTGAGCTACATGACTTGGATTCAAGTGACTTGTCTTGAAACTCATTCATCCAAATGAACTCTTAAATCAACTAAATTAATGGACGTGGTTTCTGTAACTGAGCCAAGCTGGTGACTTGTAGGTCTTTTCCACCGCTTGCTCAGGCTTTGTTCTTTGTCCACTACCAGCCACCATCCCTTCAATATCCTCTGTTAAAGAGTAGTGTAGCTCCTTTGTGTGCATAGTGGAAGAAGTAGTAGTCAGTTTTACAGTAAATACACAGTGTAGGTTACAGTTTGGGCTGCTGCCTCTCAAGGCAACAGTAAAGCTCCTGTGTTGTTTAACAACAGCTGGAAAAAGTGAAGGGAGCGCGGCATCGCGATGACGGTCAGCTAAGAATTCTGCCTATGGTAGAAAATGAAGTAGAAAAAAGTAAGGCGAGTCTTAGGATCCTACACGAGGGTCGCCACCTTTAACAGAAGTGGAGCAAAAAAAGAAGTAAAATGATATGAGTAATACGTAATGAGGAATTTATTCCATTTTTTAAGTAAGTTCCCAACACTGTTTGTGAATTGCAATACAATGACTTCACACCACCTCCATATTTTACTACATGCCTCTTAGGGTACAGTGGAAAATGATCTCTTTATCTTCATCTCTATCAAGTGATTTATCTAACATCTTTATCTCATCTGCTCTCTCTGGTGGTGGCCTCTTTTCTCTCTTACCCTACAGTTTGATGAAAGTAGAAATGAGACCCCCGAGCATGAACTGTTTTCAGTATTCTGGGGTGTATCTATCTAGGCCATGCGAAAGCACTTCCAATCTGAATGAGACATGTATCTCAACGGTTTCAGCCCCCTAACAAGTCATACTCACACGCTGAGATCCAAAGCCATTAAAAACTACTGTCACTGTCACTCATGTCTTGTTGGTGGCCACCAGTAAGAGGACACACAGCTCATGTTGGGTCCTGACCCACACTTTTAATAAATCAGGCAGCAGAGATAGATATTGATTTGTTATGCGGGTTATGTTTTCAGCTGAGATAAACAGGGGGTCTGGGGAAATTTAGGGACAATCTGTGAGTCAATCACTGGAACCACCTCAATCTGCAGTGGTTCACATTCTGTATTGATTTGGCAGCTGCATAGCTGGAGCCGAGCGCGAGAGGGGAGAGGATTCGAGCTTTTATGATGACTGACAAACACTGCTGGTGAGGGTAATCCACTGCAGGTGTGACAAAACATTTTGATCCAGGTGTAAGTAAGTCACGGTAATAATTTGAGATGCTGAGGATGAGATGTTCCAATGAACTTTACTGGGTTTGGTCCACCTCAGCTTGCCACTGCTCTCCTCTGCCACAGCCAGGCTCTACACTACACATGTAAATGGAAATGTGTGAATGTGGAAATAATATTTGGAGACACCAGGCTTTGGGTTCAGGCACCGAGGTTGGCGAAACACTAATTACCATTAGCAAAGAGCAATGTACAAAATATTCAGGGAGCAGCTTCGCATTTTACTGACTGCTGCTTCCCTCGGTTTAAATGACAAACGTTGCAAGCAGCAGGTTATAGCAGCTGTCATTAATTAGTGTCAACTTTGTGAGCAACTGGATGACAGGCCAAAATGGAACTTGTCTGTTGTCTGGTTAAAGCTCTCTGCACTCCAGTCTCATATGACATGAATGACACATTGAAGCCTATCAAATTAATATTTCTGAGGCAGGTTCTCCAGTATTTGGATCGAGTACCTTGTGAAAAATAAGGTGTCTGATTAAGTAGCCTACAGCTGTTAATTCAGTGTGTCAGATACAATAGATACACAATCGACATTTAGGTCAAGTAGGACATGCCTAGTTTTCATAAATGGCAACAAATACCTTTAAAAGTGAGGCAAAACGTACCCAAATTAAATTTTTTGGCACGATTTTGCCAACATTACTACCACCGGGTACTTGTTGGCCTTCACTCGTGACGTTTGGTCAAAGGAGCCTGTTGAATGAGGGTGAATACAGTCAGTCTGAGCTCTACGACTGGTTGTATAGCCTGATAAATTTAGTAAATTCACGAAAAATACATTCAGTTTCTCCTTATTTTTCCCCTCCACCTTATCGCGTTCTTAATGCAAATGACCAAGTCATGAAATGTTTCAAGGGGACTCCCAAGTCTGCTCCCAGGTCTTGGGGAGGACTACCGCATATGTGAAAAACGTTGTACAAAGCCTTCTGTGCTTCCAGGGGAACTGCTGATAAATTGCCTCAGGTGATGGTTGCGGCTGAAGGCACATCTGAAAATGAAAAAAATCTGGGGGTATGGAGTTAGAAGGAAGTGAGCCCACCACAACTCCGTAACCCGCTCCTCATCTCTGTTTTGAAGCTGGGGGCTCAAGGCTACAGTAGCTGCTATTAGAATGGCACACCTGAATCTAGGACGCCATTTACACCTGGTATATTAATGTGATCTGTATCCAGACATGTTAGGCCTGACCACATCTCCTGGGAGCAGTGAGGGGTTATGTGTGGAGTTCAAAAATCCTCACGGGGGAGGCAACTGCTGGTGGACTCGCCGTCAAATGCAAAATGCTCATATTGCTTTCCTGTATTTTATCATTTAACCAGGTGCCAGGTGAGTTGATTAAATCTGATTACATTTTCATGAGGAGATTGATGAACGGAAACCTTCGCTGTTGGCCCCTGACAGATCAAATTAATCATCAAACCATTCAGTGACTTCCACAAGTGTGTTCTGATATAAACACATCAATAATTGAGGGAAGGAGGAATATTCCCCACTGACCTGCTCAGCTTATATGAACCTATAAAACTAAGTTCCTACCCAACAAACGATTCTTGCCTCAGTATTACACTGTGCCTTCTCCTCAATTTTAAACAAAAAAAAATCTTTATTAAATGTTCCTGCGTGTGTTTAACCAAGAGCTGCTTTTGTTCTGCGCTTCCCGTTTGAAGAGCAAGGACTTGGCTTGTTTGTCCTTTCCAGAAGGACACTGCAGTGTTAATTTATCTTTATGCTGGGAAATTCCAAAGTGTAAAAGACAAAGAACCACCCAAGTGCGCTTTGAGTATCAGCAAACAACAGGCCGTAATTCAGGCTGGAGCCGTAGCTCAGGATGTATGGCTTTTCTTTTTACTGATGCCAATTCCTCACATGGTTTTGAGTTTTTCCTTCTGGTGTTTCTGTATTGGATGATACAGAAGAAGACAAGAAAACTGGGAGGAGAATGAAAAGAGGGGACAACGCGCATGAAAAGGAGCTAACACCTTTTGATGCATGTTGTCCCCTCTTTTCTGAAACCTGCAAAAGCACATGACAGGTTTCCACTGAGTGCCTGTTTTATGATGTTTCTTCAGTCAAGTTGAGGTACGGTGCAGCAAAAAAAACCCCACTAAAGGCATCAAACTCTTTGCCAGTGCAGCTGCTGCATCGATCTGTGGAGCAATGCAGATTGACTGTGTTCCGGTGGGTCAGTGGCTCCATGGCTGGATTTGCCTCTGATCTCAAATTTTGAGGATTTTATGGTAATTGCTAAAACCAAAACTCGTCAATTGAACTGCTCTCTGCCACACTTTAGTTACCTAATCAATACAGAGTTCACAAAATATTAGGAGCAGCTGCTTTTTCCATGAAATAACCCATGTTGGGGAACAGCCTGAGTTTGTGGGTTGGTGAAAGCTATGGCTCTGTATTGATTTAATGCGCGGAGAGATGAAATACGGGAGGCAGGGGAGAACAAAAATGAAAAAAATGTCAACTTATCAAGTCAGTCCTTACTCTTTAGAATGCAGCAGATACAGAGTGCATCACCTTTAGTTTACTTTACCCTCTGTGGCATTTATTTTAGATGCCGTGTGTGCCTGCTTTGGCTGAAACTGTCCCTTTTCTGAAATGCAGACAGTATAATTTGCTCTCCGTCTCTTACCAAGAGGGTAACAAGTGAGCCACCCTTTCATTACCTTTGATTCTGCTTTGCTCTTCTCCCTTCTCTTCTTTCCGTCTCACACTTGTGCTATCAATTTTCCTCTTAGAGTTCTTTCCTGCCATTTTCCAACGTAAAATCCTAATTCGTATATATTTCGAAAAATGAAAGAGGGCACACCTGAAAAGGTGAAAAGATGCAGAGAATGGCGGGGAAAACGGAAGACAGAGGGAGCGTCAGCGAGCGGCGTGCCTCACAATGAGCGCGAACGCTCTGGAAATGTGATGACCTTTGGAGACTCGGCTCCAGACAGACAGACAAGAGGAAAAGACTGATGAAGCGGAGTGAGAGGAGCCCGTACCGTCTGTGAGGTGCAGGCCCGTTGTCTATGGCTTCCACAGTCAAAGCGTAGCTCCGCCCAACAGCGAGCTCGACACCTGGCGCCACAGTAATGACCCCGCTGCTGTGAAAACAGTTCATTCAGTATCACATGATTATGAACACTTTTATTCAAATGACCAAAATGAAGGTGGTTAAGTGTAATTACATTAAAAAATGATTTATTCATGAAGACTGAACATGAATAAATCATTTTTTTGAGCTCTGAAACCATTGCAGAGAAAACTGAGGCCTCATTATGCTTTCACACGACATGTCAGGCTGTTTTGTCACCCCCTTGCTTTCTTGAGCTTGTGTTTCTCTGGCAATTACTAATCATCATCATGGTTTTATTAATATGACAATGATATATGAGTGTTTACAAATCCTACACAGGTTACCTTTGATACCATCATTATCATTAACAATACTCTAAGTGAGAGAGGCATTTTTTTTTTGTTATTCTGTGAGTGGATTTGTGGTCTCCTGCCCAATTACCGAGATGACAACAGCAGCACTGAGCTTTTTCACACTGAAAAATCCTCTGATTTAGTTTAAGGAACACTTTGACATTTCGTTAAAAATGCTCATTCGCTCTCTTGCCGAGACTTAGTCTCTGCTGACTGCCTGTCAGCCTCATAAGTTCGCCACATAACTCCCCCGTAAAACCACAACATGTCACTTTTACGTCTTTTAAACAAGATATAACTTGTAAATTAGTTGTCTGCACAGCCTGTGAAGCAAAAGCAGCGTGTTAGCAGAGCAGAGCAGAGCAACACCAGCAGCTGCAGTCCTCCGTCACTGCCTACACAGAATGCATTCAGGCAGTGGAGGCCATCCTCGTTTTGGCAAGCCTCAAAGCCCAACATGCAATCACTGCGCATGCAAAAAAGAAGAAAATGGACTTGAAGTGTAAAACTTTTGCCGTTACACATGAATAAAACAAGTAAACCGTGAGCCTGTGTCAATATCTGCATTGATTAATCAGTTCCATTAGATATGTGTGAGAAAGATGACTGAGAAATGCAGCTGAAACTCTTTGGAGGTGCTTTGTTCTGACCCTCAGACAGAGCCAGGCTAGCTGTTTCACCCTGTTTTCAGTCTTTATGCTAAGCTATCTGGTTGCTGGTGGCACCTTCACATTTAGGAGATATGAGAGTGGTGTCAATCTTGTCATGTAACTCTCAGCGAAGAAGGCACATTTCTCAAAATGTCAAACTCTTCCTTTAACTATCAAATGAAAATCTGAATAATATTACAGCGCACGTGATGTATTTACCTGTTGCCAATAAGAAAATGACCCTGGTCCCCAGCTAAGATCCGATAGGTGACCTGACCGTTGGGACCTGCATCAGAGTCGACTGCTGACAGCTGGAAAGAGACACACAAACACATTAAAGTGACATATTCTCGCAGAATAAACATAATTTAATAACGTATGTTGTAAAAACTTCACATTTTAAGAACCGCGTTATCGTGTTTGACAGTGTGTACCTGTAACACCGTCTCTCCAGGCATCATATCAGTAAACAGGTTGACAGTGTAAGAGACATTAGCAAAAGTCGGAGTGTTGTCGTTAGCATCCAACACTGTTATCGTCACCGTAACCGGAACGCTCTGCTGGACGCCGTCGGACGCTGAGAGCTGTTGAGACACAGAGAGCGAGAATGAAAAATGATTCACACTGTATTTTCCTCACAAGAGCAAAGAAATAAAATGTCCCTTCTTGTAGGAAATGTTACACTTAGTCGAGCTACAAAAAGCTATCTTTCCGAGGTGGGCGGACTGTGTTCTCAGTCTGTCCTGACATCTTGATAGTGTCTGTTTGTTTCCTTCTTTCTTTTGACTTGTTTTTTCTTTTTTCAATCTAAATCCCTTCTGGGGTTATTTATTCGTTTCTGTAGGTGCAACTGAAGACTCTGTTTGACCAAATCTACCCCAGTTGTCTTCTCTATATTTGATTTCACCTACACGATATGCCTGTTTCCCCGCAATGTAAGATCTGATTGAAATATAAAACACAAAAAGAGCCATAAATGAGCATTCATGTACAATAATCATGATGCCAATGCACACTAACTGCTTCAAAACACCCTCCATGTGAAGCATTACTCCGTAGTTTCTTATAGGAATAGTTCAACAATTTGGGAAACACGCTCGTCTGCTTTCTTTCCGATGGTCAGATAAGAACGTTGACGCCTCTCACGCTAAATATGTACAGCAGCTAAAGCCAACATGCAGCTGAGTTAGCTTTGTGTCAAGACCGGAAGCAAGGCGAACAGAACACGCACAAAATGATCAGCCTACCAGCACCTGCGTAGCTTCCAAATGTTGGTGAAGTAGGTTGCAGCACTTCACATTCACAGCAAATTATCTGTAATTTTGTTTTGTGACTTGTGTGCCTGCTTTCCACTCTCATCCTCGGGTGACTCCCCTCTTCCAGAAAAGCAGTCAATACTACCAAATCTGACTAAAACATGTATTTCTCATTATATTTTAGAATCATCAATAGTGCATATCAGAGTGCACATCAACAGAAGCCACCGCAGCCTCTTCGCTGATACCAATCTCCTCCACAGGCTCATCTGCCAAGAAGCTGATTGACTCTCCTTTAAATGAAAATCATCCTCCATGTCTCATAGCGCGCTCTCTCTCCCCCTCCGGTTTAATTTCTCCTGCAAGGCTTTCATGATGATTACCGTACACCTCTGCCTTTCAATCAATACACCAGACCTTCTGCTTCTTCCATCCTTAACTTCCAAATAGCTGCATGCACACAAAAGGGCTCATAAAGTCATAGAACATGCTGCACTCCCACAAACACGCATGCAGGCACGCGCAAACGCACACTGCCAGTGTGACCAGGCTGAACTTGACAGATAACAGACTGTTGTATGAAGTAACAATGCTGTACATCATATAGCGAGAGATACTCTGCAGCTTGGCAACGGGAAGCCTTTCTGTGCCCTACCAATAATAAAGTCGCTGAATTAGATTGCCCTGAAATAAAATAGAGAATAAGAGAGGGACAGGAACAATGAAAGAAAGGAGGAGAAAAGGGGAAAGTGGACCAGAGGAAGAACAAAGAACACAAGAGAGGCAGTCAGACAGGATAAAAAATGGAACGAGGTAAACACAGAGGGTCAGCAACCACTCTAATAAGGCTCTACATCTGTTTCTGCGCTGAGCATTGGAAGGGCTAAGTGCTGGACTGAAGGCTCAAAACTAGACAAACATTCACAAAAGCACAGCTGGTCAGGCTGAATAAATGTACAGAAGTACTATTCCTTTCCAGTCTTTATCCATCCTGTCTCCTCTCCCTCAACATCCATTGTTTTTCTCTCTGTAACCTCCTGCTGTCTTGTTTCATAGGTCTTTTTCCTCTTGCAGGTGCATATGCATCCAATCCTCCTCTTTGCTATGCATCGACCTCCCTTTCCTCCTGCCTCCTCCTCTTCCTCGCATCTCTTTCGTCAATTTTAACTCATCTCCTCCTATTTTGTTTCACCTCCTCTATAGGTAAGACTCCTTTGTTTCACGACCGCCACTACGGTTTTAGCAAAGGTCTCGGATTTGACGTTAAGTTATTCAAATGCATTCAGACTCTTTCCCTTGCATGTGTTGTACATAATGCACACAAATGCCGAGGCTTTAGCGTACCGTGAATGTATAGGAGTCCTGGGTCTCTCTGTCCAGAGGCTGCACCAGCGTGAGATATCTCCTGATTCCAGTAGCAGACACAGAGAAGACATGAGAATAGCTGTCCAATGATAACTGGAGCTGAGGATCCCTGGTCTGTTGGAGAGAAAGAAAGATGTTCAGAGGAACAGAGAAGACATTACAACCAATGGAAGGTACATGTTTACACCTGGGAGTCGCCCAGTACAACCACGGAGGTGAAACTGGTTCAAACGAAGGAATTCGCTCAGATTTTGAGAGATTCGATGCTTGATGAATAATCAAAATAGCCCATAATTAAAGTCAAGAAGCTCTCCATGTTTGTATTTCAAATAACAAATGATTACATTTTACAAACTGAATGAAAGTTAGCATCAATAAGTGGCAGAACATAAATGAAAATGCTTCCATATGCAAAACAGTTGAGAGCAAAGAAGTGCTTAGACAGGAGAAGGTGAATGAAAAACCATCTCCTCCAAGGATTTCTTGACATAAAAATTCATCCAAAGAGGGCTCTGTGTGTGTGTGTGTGTGTGTGTGTGCGCGTGTGTGTGTGATGGAGAGGCAATCCTCATCCAAGTCCTCCCCTGACATTACCCACACAGTCACCTCTCTGTGTGTGTGCATGCTGTATATGCGTGTGTGAGCCCTCATTCTAGATAAGGCTGGCTCAGCAGGGTAGGGGTGCTGATAATATTGTCGATGTAGCCAGTGAGGATATTGAGTCGTAAATAAACACACACACACACAGAATTAAAGACACACACTCACAGTGGTATGCACACACATAAATAAAAGTGATGGACGGCACATAAAAGCAATTAGGACTAATCATCATTGTTGGTACTTATCGCTGGAGGAAAGCCCAGGGTTAGCAATATTTAAAATAACAACATATATCAATCGCCCCCCACCCCCACCCCCCAAACACACACACACACACACAGGATGACACACATGTTATCCACACTAAGTCCATTCTCTGCTGTGGGGGTCTTTTAGGAAGCAATGAACCAAAGCTTGTTTCGTGAAAACGCCGATGCTACGTCTTAAACAAACTAAGCTCTTGGGAACGCATCGGCGATAACAACGGTGCAGCACTGTAAATTCTTACATTATCACCGAGAGGCAATTTAAGAGCGAAATGGGTTTACCATCCAGATTCACAAGGAAATTAGATAGGGCACTTCACACACTGCAAGCAAGGCACAAAGTGGAGATTCAGCAGCACAAAAAGAAGGGCTGAAACGGCCACTTTGATGGCTCCATCCTTCATTCCTGTACGGTACCTCCTCTTTAAAGACAGCTACTGTTGTCGTTAACATGGTGATTTAATTGTGTTTGAAAGCAGGAATTGGTTTGTTTACACGCTTGAGAAGTGCATTTTATATAATGATGGATTAGGAGAGTTTCAAAGTGCTTGTTCTGTGTCAAGCCGGGATATAAGGATGTACCAGCACACGCGTGGCAAACAGTCCCTCCCCCAAACAGCGGCTGTCCAATCAAAGCTCAGCAATTGTGACAAAGTGTGGTATTGGTATCTTTGTCGAACAAAGCAGCGTAAGATTCAGAGCAGCAAAGGGAGAAGAAGGAACAGAAAGAGCAAACTGATATGATGATACCTACAGGCACGTCATTGGCTGTCAGCTATGAATGAAATAGATGCAACAAATCATTCAAAATGCAACAAATCATAGCCCCAAACCTCCTCATGAGGTAGAGGGATACAGCATAATACACAAACAATGTGAAAAAAAATCTAAAAATATATATAAGGTTTTCATTTGTACTAAAATTCATTCAATTGAACTAGTTGTAGAAAGGTAAAAGGGCTATGTGTATATTAGCATATTAAAACTATGGCATCTTGATAACCTCTTAAGTAACTTCTCATTTGTTCTCTGCATTTACAGGAGCCTCATTCTGACTGTTACAACTCGATGTGTCAGAACACGAGTATTTATCAGCCTAAAGCGACAGCTCTGTATGCTTTTGTCCTCACCTCCTCCACATCGTTATCCAGGGCTACGATGGCCAGCGGTGCAGACAGGCTGGCGTTGCTCGCTACGGTGGCTCCCACTGGTGATGCTTCACTGACGTAGCCATGGTAACTGGTCTCCAGGAAGTAGGGTGCTTGGTTGTTTTCATCCAGAACTTCGATTTGAAGGTTGGCGAAAGCTGGCAAGGGGTGGCCATTGTCCTGCTCTGCCTAAAGGCAGAGGAGAAATGATTGATGGTTTTGGCTGTGATGCGTCGCCTTCTGTACTCCAGCCACTGCTCCCGCTGCACAAGTGCTATTTAATGATAATCCTCCACATAATAAATGTATGATAAGAAAGCAGTCAACTAAGCTCTGAGAAATGCTCTATTGCCAATAGTGCCGGTCTTAGAGTTTGGCTTTAACAGCAAACAAAGCCTGTATGCTTTCTTCTGTGCAAAGATGGATATGAATGGATTGCAAATTTTTGGTGAGGTTGAGTCATTAATCACTGTTGAGTCAGTTTTTATCAATCTGCCACTTTTTGAAACAGAAGCAATTTCCCTCAAGACCAAATTTTATTGGAGAAAAAACAACAAATTTAGGGTTGCTTTTTGCCGTTATATTGTTAGTAAATTAGGCTGATGGGATAAACAAAGGACTTGTGTGTAGCGTGGCATAAATACAAAGTTGGCTGTTACTTCAAAGAACTGCTGAAGCCCATTTTGGACTGAATTTTTTTCTCTAGAGGAGGTGGAGTGAGTTTAACAGTCCCCGCGCTGGTCAGTGATTTTGATTCCACCCAGAGGTTGTATGTGTGTGTGTGAGACCCCATAAAAGCTTGTTGTCACATTGGCTGTCGTCATGCCAGCTACAGGTGGGTGCTGGTATTCTCATCTGAGCCCTGTTGTCAGTGTGCTGAATTAGCTATTAGCAGTTCCTGTTTGAGATGTACTCATGGATGTGGAGACAACCGTCACAGAGTTTCTTTGAAGCTGAAGAAAACTTAAAAATGTGATGATTCTGAGGCAAGTTCTTTCATGTCTTTTCTATGATTTCTAAGTAGGTTTATTTGCAATGGACATCTGAGATAATGATGATTAGACAGTAAGTCTAGGTCACAATATCAATGTGTGTCATGTCTTTCTCTCAAGGTTTGATTGTTTGACGAGTTTTGACCCAAATTCAGCCCACGGAATCTTTGTCTCACATCTGTCTCTCGATGCCACCCCTTCAATTCTTGCGCACCCAAGTTTATTAAAGTTCATCTAAAACCCACGATTATACAACCACTTGATTGCCTGTATAAGTGTCTTATCTTCTGTTTGCTACTTCTTCCTGTTTGCCATTGTAATCTACATCTCTTTCATGTTGCTGTTTTGCGTCCCTTCCTCCTCCTCCTCCTCCTCCCCTCATTCATTCTTTCATATGGGGTCCAGGTGCTTTACCATCCCAAAGGTACACCTAATGCAATAACATTTCATAAACCCAGTATCTGTCCACGCATAGAGACTGATCTGCACAAGCCTCTAATGACAGCAAAAACATCCTATGGAAGAAAAATTGCATTTTCAATTGAAGTTGAGCAGAACCTGATGTATGCTTGGTGGTGTAATTCCATTAACAGCCTAATTGAGACAAAAAACAGCACCACACAGCATGGGATGGTTTTAATGCTTTACAATTGCTGGCATTTAATACATCCCTGGCAGGCTTTAGTTGACAGAAACCAGGACGCACCAAATAAATACATTAAGGAGGAACATTTAGTCTTTATTTAAGCTTGCAGATTTCCTGATCAAAGGCTTGATGGATATTTGAGGGTTAAAAATAAAGCACTGCACACTGAGGAGGGAGGCTGCTGTTTGCATAACACGCAGGGAGAAAATAAAGTTCCCCTGTTTGCAGCCCCTCTGTTTCTCACCTTAATAACCAGATCAAATCTGTGGTGGAGTTCTCTGTCGATGGGCTTCAGTAGCAGCAGCTCCGCTGTCGTTCTGTTCAAGCTGAAATATTCTGCATAGGACTCTGGTTTGCCTGGGAGAGCGAGGGAGAGCAGGCAATAAGATACAAACAGTAAAAAAGAAAATATCCAAAAATGGGGTAGTGTGTGGGTGAGAGAAAGAGGGGGAGTAATTGGTTTAAGAATCAATATAAGTTTGTCTGGTGGGTGTCTAGGGGGAGTATTAAAGAGACAGCGGGAGGGAGGGGGGAGACAGGAGAGGCATGGCTAATGTGCCCAGTTTTCTCATCTCTGCTCTCCACAGGTAGGGATGCACAAACACACATACATATATGGTGCTTTGGATTGCTGCCTTGCTCGGCAGGGAAATCAAGTTGTGGCGATGGGAGCAGCAACATGTGCACAGGACAGCATGGCCCTCCCCCACAGCTGTGGTTACTGATGTCTGTGCGAGTGCTTCTTCTTAAGGTATGTCCTTGTGTCCGAGAATCAAGGCAATGTTTCACTTGCAACTTAGCAACAGCCTGTCCTTTGAAATACCGTTGTTGTCCAGAGCAATTACCCAATCCTGTCCACATATTGTCTGATGAAGGCCACTGGAGCTAAAACGACGATCTTTAAAAAGTGAAGCTTTCTCAGCAGACCCTCAGCTGCTACTAATTCCTTCTTTTTTCTTTTTTTTTTTTTTTGTTTTGCCCCTTGTGATACTGTCTCTCATAATCCTTACTCAGACAGAGATTAGTTTCACAGGAGGAGTCTGGGAAATGTAATCAACTCTGTGTCAAGTCATGTCAGCGCCTTTTAACGGACTATGCAGATCCTCATGAATAAAAGTCAATGTCTTTTGTGACTCTGCGTTTTGCAATTTCAGACTGTAATCAAGATGTTTTGCAGCGATGGTCCAGTGTTACTCTTATAAATCACTTTCAATCTAAGGCACTTATGAAGCATTAAATGCGAAGACAATGCCATCTTTGTAACTTTGCAAGCATCTTCTCCCATTGCAAACTGGCTATTAGCATCCTGTAAACAATTACTTCACATACAGTACTGCTCTTGCTGAGTTAAAAAACTGACAAAAAAACTGTAAACCTACCAATGAGGATGCTGTATAGTATCCCCGGCCTGTCAGAGGGAGGCTGTATGTTTCTGTCCTGGTCCACAGCTTGAATGGGTGGAGTCACATTGAGGGGGTTCACCTTATTCTGGAAACAGAACCAAACAGAGCAGCGGAGTTGAATATCACAGCAACTACCTACAAATGCAACATAACAGAAATATGTCAGAACCAGCACATACAGCATACAGCAATGGCAAACTTGCACTACAGTGGCGTACAGTGAGAATATTACAGTTCATGAGAAAATGGGAGAAGAGGAGACAAAGAAAGAAAGAACCAAACAAGCAAACTCATAGAACATCTTCAGCTGTTCATGTCGTAATTGATAACTTCCATCTTTAAACTGCTTCAACCCAGCCGAGTGAGCATTTCTAACAAAAGCAGCTACTGCTTAAAGCAACAGCTAAAAGAAAAAAAGAGGGAAAGATATTAAAAAAGTAATTTCCTGGTGGTCTGTTCTATGGGATGAAGAAAAGCTTTGCCTATGCTATTTATTTATGTAACAACAAGCTCTGAGCACGCCAACAAAACAAGTGAAGTTAAACCGAATGCTGCAGGGCAGGAAAATCAATTGCTGGCAAAAAGACACTGTGGCACACTTCAAATCGCATGTGGAGCACGCATGCACGTGCACACCAACACAGAAACTTCTGTATATCGTATGTGCGCAATGAAGAAAAGTGATAGAGTGCAGAAAAATACAGAGATTAACAGGACCTGTTTGAATTGTGTATATTTATTGTACCCGTTCAATTAATAAATGTCAGTCTGCTCTGTGTACACACACACACACATTTAATGAACCTGCATGTGTGGAGCCGAATCTGTAGCCACTGTGGCCCGGCTGTAACATTGACTTATACCAGTGTAATATGCTGAGGTGTGGGGAATATGATGGGAGAAACATTACACGCCTATAGCATAAAATCTACAATCCCTAACACACACAAATAAGCACCGTACACAATAGTACACCTGCGACAATACAACACTTTACCACTGCACCTGTCATGCAGCACTTAAACATCTATGTGCCATCATAGAGCTATATCTCCTGTTGCCTGTCACCGAGGGAGGAGAGGAAGGAGGAGGAGGAGACGCAGGCAGAGAAGAAGTTATGGCGAGTAATGAAGTGGAGTAAAAGAGGGTGTAAATATATGGAAGGGAGATGAATCAGCCAGGAGGTGAGGGTAAACAAGGAGGCGAGAGAGATGTAAATGCAGCACAGAAGAAAAGGGGAGTCAGAGGGAGACGCTGAGAGATACCGATACAACAGCTTTTGTTATTAATAGCGACAATCATTCTAAACACCACCTCACAATGGATGGAAAGCACTGACAGCTATGTTTAACGATACAGGCTCAGGATAAACGTCCCCAAAACAAGAAGATATGTCTGAGACGGTCGCAGGAATCACGCACTCGCACAAATTGGATGCGGGCACTGACTTTGTTTCGGGTACTGTAAATAATGTCTATCATTGATAATGTGTTTTTAGATAAGCACTGCTTTTCAAGATGGCCAAACAGCAAGAAGGGAAATGCTGTATTTACTTTGTGATGTAGCCTTTGGAGACAAAGCTGGCCGAGCTGGACAGATAAAGTGACTGTTATACAACAAGCTCAGCTTCGATACATTTACTTCAGTCTTATCCTGAGAAATGCTAATTTGATCCTTGAACGGCCTGATCATCCACTCCATAAAGATGTTTGACCTCCTTCCTTCAGACATCCACTTCACATTTTTACACTTGTACGTTTTGAAAGGTTCAACCTTTGTTTAACTCGTGTGCTTCTGCCTTTCTAAGAAGAGTGCTAAAAGCACAGCACTTCACTTTGAACAGTCTGGCTTTAAATCAGGACGTATACGCAGCACTTCAGCCCGGATGTTTTCATCAGGCGTTGATCAAAATCTCCTTTATTCTTTCACACAAGCTTTTAAATTGCGTACACAGTTACAACTGTAGTTTCCATCTCTAACCTTGGAAACAGTAACAGCTTTACTTTCTTATATTATTATAAAGGGATGGTGCAAGGACATTTTGACTGGTCAAACATGAGTGCAATTAATAACAATAATAATGGCTGCATTCCATTTAGCTGTGCCAAGGTCAAGGAACCGTACACTCTGTCTCACTGGTGTAGCTTCCTTGAATTATGACTGCAATGAACAATTATTTTCATTCATTATCAATAACTGTGGAGTGAATCTATACAGCTCACTCGTTTGAATAATATTACAGGTTACAGTTGTGCCCAATTATGGACATGGCTGCTTTGATTGACAGCTAGCTGCCTGGTTTCAGAAACCTGGCTTAATTCAGCCTGCCTCAACTCCGTCCACGCTCCACCTCTTTGCCCATTCTTAGATTAGCAGGGAGTCAGGCGCTGCCAAACTGTCACTGAGCTTCACAATGGATCTTCAGAAACCTGTGGGTGATGTCACAAGAGAGTATGTCCATGTTTTCCAGTCTATGGTCCAGACTTGACCACACTGGGGTTATTAGAGTGAGTAACTGTGTTCGGTTAGTTATCTACGTTTTCAAGTTTAGTAAATCCAGATAACTCAAGGAGAGCAGCCTGACAAAACTGCACTCAGTTAATGATACAGGCCCAAAATGCAGACCCCTAAGCACACACAACAAGCTTGGCAGGTAATGTTAAAAGCCTCTTTGCTCACTGGGCTTTCAAGGCTTACTGTCAGAAACACGCAGGCAGGCAGGATCAGGCCAGCAAACACTGCAGAATCAGCAGGCAGAATGTGGGCAACAGGTATCAAGCCGACATGAAAAACTCAGCCACTACAACAACTAGGCAACAGCAACTGGCAAACGTGTGTGGGGAAACTGCCTTTTATAGAAACTGGGGAACTAATGAGCAAATGAGCAGCAGCTGTGCAGGCAGGTGGCTGATCCTGAGACCAGCGAGGGGATCAATAAAGGAGGGAAAAGCCCCTGAGGGTGTCGAGCGATCGGGTGAGACTTTGTGTCAACCACTAAGCTACGTTCTTCCTGGTGCAACGGAGACACAGCGCTCCCCCATCACATGAAAAAATTACAGAAGGCTGTGTCCACAATGCAGTGCACCGCAGTGCTGCAAAGTTGCAGCCCATATTGAAAGCAGCAACAAAATAAAGTTACAGCATGCATCGATTTGTCTTTGATGCTCTGCTCTTCTTTATGTAACTTGTAGCCAATCAATTGTCGGCCCGACGTAAAGGGATTGGTCAGGTCTTGGGAAAGTTGTTTACTGTATTGTTCAATAATCTATGTCTCCCTTACAGCCATACATCTGAGTTGCAGAGGCAGCAACGTTTTTGAAGTGGATGTGTGAACGTGGCCTGACAACCAACTCCACGGCATAAATGACCATCATATTGGTGTGTGTGTGTGTGTGTGTGTGTGTGTGTGTGTGTGTGTGTGTGTGTGTGTGTGTGTGTGAGGGAGAGGAAGGGAGGGAGGGGGAAAGACACAGAGAGAGAATAGTTATGTTGGCTCTGAGGCTCTGAGGTTGTCATGTCTTATCAGTCTGATTAGGACTCAAACTATTATGGTGCCTTGACTCTCCTCTTGGTTCATTCCTCTCCTCACTTCACCTCCTCATCTTTCTTATACCCCAGCAACAGCAACAGCATCCATCCATCCATCCATCCATCCATCCATCCATCCATCCATCCATCCATCCATCCTCTTGTCCTCTGTCCTCTGCTTTTCTCTTCAATGACAATTTGAGGGGGGCCGACATGAACCCTGAGTGTAAACTACATTCACTATGCTGGGGTTCATTCAAGCAGAATGTATCAGAGTTCTCACGTTGGATTGCTCTGAAGTCTAGTCTTAACCAATCAAACGGGCCCCCCAAGAGACAGCTGCTTTGAATAGAGAGAGGTGCAGTCAGGCGAACCTAACGGGAGAGATCAGGCTGTTGACGTAAACACGTATTTATTTAAATGACCTGAAATTGTTTGATTAAAGTAAATGATTGTTTGATTATCTGTACGTGGCTAATCCATCGAGCTATGGTGGATGTTGCTGCTGCTTATGCTAGCTCTTCAGCTCTCTGACTTTTGACACCATTCAAGCTGCTGCAGCCTACTTATTCATTTTAATGAGACCACTACACTGGCAGCAGAGGTGTCACAGAGTATTCAACCTGCACAGTCCAGGCTGAATACTGTGTACGGTGTAGCATTGTTCTGATGATAATACCTTCGGATCATCCAGATGGAGAAGACAATTATTGCCTCTGTGATATATTTCAAGAGTTGTACAATCCTTTGTCGTAAGCGCTGTGCATGGTCTCGCTGCCTGATGAGCCTTCAAACTCGTGGATGCCTTATTCAGACTGAACGTGGTTCATATTTCATTGCCTGAAGGCACATAATCCATGTTTGGACCTTCTCTCAAATGCATGGAGATTCATCAATCAGTCTACCTTTACAAAAATGTGATTTTTTTTAAACATACATTAAAGGTGCATTCAAATGATTTAGTGTTGCACATCCACAAAGTAGAGAGACTTGGAAAAGACAGAAAAATTATCAGATTTTGGAGAGCTTCCTCCAGAGCTACAGAAGACATTCAACAACAAAGAGTCCCCCATTAAAGTTAAATTCCTAAGATAGACAACATTAAAAAGTCGGGTCAGCCTTTCTCCTGTTTATAAAGAATAGTCAGGATGGACAGTAGGGCGACTACAAAAAGGAAGCTTTGTCAGAATCAAGGGCTGTTTGAGTCCAGATTTTGGTCGTAGACCATCTCACAGCAAATGTTTTGACTTGTCACAGCAGGAAAAGCACAGGTGTTACTAACAACATTAACAAGTGCCCCGTTAACGATGCCCGATTAAGCCGTGCCACTGAGCCAGCATGTGCAATGCAAGGGCTGCAAAGCACACAGGACAGAGCCATCATTAAATTTAAGTACAGTTGTGCTTTTCCTGCCTTGATAATGTCCGCTGTGAAAAAGGTCATCGGGTCTCTTAAAGGCGAGCTTTAAAGTGGCAGCTACAAATGTCCCAGCGCCTGCAGTGACCAGGGATCACAGTCTCGTTCAAAGAGGGAAAATCACCAGCAGACAGGAGGAGCAGAGCAACCTGCGTTTGTCTGAGTGATCCCGTTTTTCTTCGCCGCTGTGCTGTGTTGTACGATTATAACAACTCGAATCAATGAAGCATGCGGAGTCAGCAGCAGTTGTGTATTGGGAGCAAATTGACAAGTGAGAAACGGTCTTCGTGTTTGATGCAACGTGTTTTAAGCATCCCTTCAGATTTTAAAACCCCTCAAGTATCTTCCCAGCATTCTTTCTCTGTGTATCTGCCTTTACCTTCCCCCTGTTTCATCCCCCCCCCCCCCTCCACACCACCACCGCCTCTACATCTTAAACACTGTCCTTGTCTGCGTACACTTGCTCCTTCTCAAAACCACAAGGTGTAAAGTTGATTTACTCCTGTTGTTCCTCGCTGTGTCTCTCACGGCTTGGAGAGAAGTGTGTGTGTGTGTGTGCATGCCTGTGAGAGTGCATGTGTGAGCGAGGAGCGATAAGAAAGAGAGAAAGAGTTCCCTCAGTGTGTCTGGAGGAAAGTGAGCATGGGTGCGCATGTGTGTGTGCAGGTGTGACAAAGATCTCAGGATGAGAAAAGAGATGAAGTAAACAATGTCCAGTTAGGCATGACCGCTCCACTGCCTTGACACTGTTAAGGGCATGTGTGTGTAGGTGTATGTGTGGGGCATGAACGCACCGCTAACTCGTCGCCATCAAGGGTGTGTGTGTGCGCCTGTGTGCGGTAAGGGATGAATGCTCTGCTGACTTGTCAGAGTTGAGGATTTTGCCTGCAGCAACTTTGTCTCATTTACAAAGTGGTATTGTAAGTCGCTGTGGATAACAGCATCAGCTAAATGCCCGCGATACAAATGGAAAATGATATATTCAGCTGTGTAAGCATGAATACGTGCCCTGGTGTTGCAGACTCACTTTTAAATAAGACTACACAAGAGAATTACAGTACAATCCGTCAGAAATAACAAAGACTAACTTTAACTTTATGTCTAAAACCTTAGCGTCATTAAGTACGCTCATTTTCCTCTTAATTACAGAGTTAAAGGACATTATTCTGTGATCCACAATTTAAGTTTAATGAAACAGTACAGATCTTTTTCAGGAGAGCCGCTATAATCTCAAAAGACAAGAAAATCACCCGTAACACAGCAACATAACCTTTTACAAATAAATGTGGTTATATCATCTATATGTATGCAGTAATATAAATATATTCTTTCCATTTAGACGTGTACAGGCCTCATTATGTGACACCATCCAATTATTAAAATGTCAGTGCTCTTGTTTCAGATGATGCTAATTGTTTATGAAACCATAACATAGTTTCTGCTGGAGAACACAATCAACACAGGGGCACGTATTTTTGACAGATGGATGATTTCAGCCTTTGATCCTATTCCTTATTGACTGGTTTAATGCGACAAAAGTTTTAAATGTCAAGCTGAATAAACAGTCTCACATTTTCACCTTAACTGCCGGTGTGATACAGACACCTTATGCAATGTTTGAAAGCTCAATTTGAAAAACAACACGAATAAACAAATGATATCCAGGGCTGAACAAGGTCTCATTTTGAAGCATCATTATAAGAGTTACCGAAATTAAGTTGGAAGATTGCCCTTGTTAAGTTTTTCAACCATCTGTTACGTGCTGAAAGAATTAGATTTTACTGAATTTCAAGGGGGCTGAGAAATTGTTTGATGAATAAATAACAGTTCTCCAAGGTCTTGGAATTTTAAACAGTGAAATATGGGTATGTATAAATAGGTAGAAGCATACAAAATGATGAGGATGAGCGATAAAAGATTAGGTCTCGCTATTGACCTTAACTTAGGTAACTTCCAAAACTATCTTAAGTCACAAAAGTGCACTAAATGTATGTGTAAAACTGACAGTAACACACACACACACACACACACACACACACACACACACACACACACACTACCTTTGTCTGCTGATGACAGCAGGTAAAGCAGCAGTACACACAGTCACACAGACACAGGTAGAAACATGCCCTCTGCACCATACACACAAATATAAAACAGTATGTAATATAGGTAGATGAGAGGCACGCACTTACCGGCTCAGTCAGCTCCAGTACATTCGCTCTGTACGTGATGGGACTACAGTCACGGGTGCTTCCCACAAGTGTACAAGGTAGAAACATGGGGCCCAGGTCGTCGCCATCCAGTACATCCACAGTCAGAGTGGTGGTGGCTGTGCGGCGCTCACTTGGATAAGGGGCTCGGTCCTAGAAGGACAGAGAGAGCTTTTATTTTAATTTCGGATGATATTCCACTTTCTTATTTTGATATTTGCATGTCTTTATCTCGGTGTCTTGAATAGAAAGTGACCTCAACACAGTCCCGCTGAATATTTTCAGAAAATCAAACCAACAAAGCTGCAGGGATCTCTCCATGCCTTCAAAGGCTAGTGTCTGCATTACTTACCATCTTCATTTGGATCATTTATCTTCTTTTTATACCTCATCAAGCACAAATAAACAGTCTTCTAATGAATTAATAACTGGTTCAAGTGCTAAACCATTTTTATTGGCCTCAATGGCAAATATGTTTAAAAAGTTATCCCAATCTCCAACCGGAGATTAATTATATCCATGATGAAGGTGAGTCATGCACAGTTTTTTAATTGTTGCTAATCCATTAGTAACAAATTTGTCCTCAAAGCAGACATACCGCTGGGCCAACATGCATTCATACCGCAGGGAATCTTTCATTTAATTTCCACAAGTATTTACATCTAAAGAAAGCTCCTGACTTCTGTTTATACTTGACTAAAATACTTAGTTAAAAAATGTTAGCATCAATATTTTGGTGATCTCAAAGGTATTTACTGTCTGCCAGTTTGCCTGAGGTGAAAGCAACTACAATATTCTCTAAATCCACATTTGTTTTTCCACAGTGTTCAGCCTTTCAGAAAAAGCCTGAAAGAATGGCCACTGTCCTCTTCTTCACTCTAATGCCACCTTCCAAACAACTTGGACCTCAGAAATTTCAGACCTCCTACTGGAAAAAAGCACAAGTTGACTGGAACACAGCATAAATATGCTAATTAAAGTTACAATACGGGATTTAATGGTGCATTCAATTCATTTGGAAGTTGGAAGTCAGAGCTGGGAATGATGTCATTCCTGATTCAACTGCGTTCCAGTAGGACAGGTCCAAACCAAGATGGACGCCTCTAAGAAAACATTTGTTGTGCTTTCAGAATACAGACAACTAAAGAAATGCTGGAAGTGGACTTTTCAAAAGTGGACAATCCAAAACTTTGGACGTGAGATGTAGCGCAGTCCAGCCAGTGACGTGATGTCTGGATACTCTTAAATTTTGACAGTTACACTAAATCGACCCTGCTTAAGTTGTCATCAAGTTGTTGGTTCATGCTTCAAGGTTTGTGTCACCTGGTTTGGGTTCTTGATACATTTGCACATAAAAATCAACCGGAAACAAAATGTGTCTTTTACTCACTTAAATTCACATCCTCGCGTCCTGCATTCACTCACACTAAAACACGTCATGATGGCAGATAAATTACACACCATGGTGCCATGTCTATGTATAGTTATAGTTTTTATGTCTATTTTCTTGGCCATTTAAAACTCCATTTAAAAGTTTTCTATCTGGAGGAAGAGGGGACCCTACGCTGAAATAGCTGGGTTTGATTGAGGCCCTCGTTAAATTTCAATGCGACTAGTTGAAAGGCACTGAGTCCAAGTCAGGCACTGGAAGTAAAGCTATTCACAAACTTTTATTTCTACTTCGGCATGAATGTGCAATCACTCTTTTGTGAACATATTTTTAAATCCAGTGCTACTGTCTTTTTGCTTTTGGCGAAGTATCCGCCATCCAATTATGTACAAAGGTAGCAGCTCACCAAATTCACAGGAAACACTTAGCAGGCTTATTCATCTGAATGGTCATTATAACTGCTGTGTTTTTCAGTTTTATTTCAAGATAATTAAGATATACACAAACCTTTTTTTTTTTCATTTTGTAAAGCCCTCAGAACAAAATAGCCAAATCAGGGAATCTACGGGAAACCGAAGACTCTCTGCAACTGAGAAATCAATGCAAACAAAAAACATAAACATAATATCTGCTATTTCATGCTTTGCATCTAGATACCCAGCAACTTCACATTGTATGTGTTTGTGTCTGGATATCAGGCAGCATTGTGGGAGATATCAACACTTGTTTCCTTCCATTCAGAAGAACCATTTTTTGCAATTAAACTCTTTTCGTGTTCCATGAACTTGAAAATTGGCCAAACCAGGTAATAAGCACAAAACCTTAATTAGGCTTTGTTAAACTTTGTGTTTTACTCTTATTTAATTGTACCTGAGCCTCAGTGTTTCTCCATCACTGCATTACATTAAGCTCTCCTTAGTGTCAATTACCTGACACCAAAGGAAAGAAATGGAGGTTTCTGCCAGGAAATAATCTCTTCAAAACACGGTGCCTCTCACACTTCACTGTAACACCCATGTTTTTGTGGGGCGTCTTTCATAACCAGGACAGCACTTAATTTCAAGCAGCGACTGACACCACAAAGAATCTAATTATATACTGGATGCATTGCAAAATAACTGAGGAAATGTAAAGTAGATGGTGACAGCAGAGAACAGCCTCCGCAGTACATAAAATAACACCAATATTGTATTTCTATTTTGCAATTATTCAAACTCTGCCCACATTGCAGGTTTTAAATTATTTCATCTCCACATGTGTTGTTTGCCGCTGTAGCTTTCAGAAATAATAACAAACATACCCCTTTTTTCCCAGACAAGTCAAATTGTTAAGAGATGTTGTTTGGTTTGACTGAATAGGTTGACATTTGAGGAAATGCTCTTATTCACTGTCTGGCCAAGAATTTGATAGGAAGATGGATATTAGCTACTCCATGTATTTTACATGTATTAGCTTAGCATAAAGACTGAAATCCGGGTAAACAGCTAGCTTTAGTCTACCTTTTTATCAACCTCTTTAGATAGAACCACGGCCAACTGACGGCTGCATTGTCATGGAAGCAGAGCCTATGAATTCCTGTGAATATGGCGCTACAATAGCCTGGAAAACAGCAACATGAATTTGATAAATTTACTGTTTGCCAGACAACAGATAGGACAAGAATTAGCTAGCTAGAGTGCTATTTCTTACAGTATGTCCAGTGGATGTCTAGTGTAAGTATAGAAGCTGTATTACGTGTGGCGTGGAAAATAGGGTGCTGAATTTGATGAATTTATATTTTATCAGACCAAAAATGAATCAAGAATTAGCTAGCTAGCATGTTATTTCTTAACTGTGGAACGCAGTTAGCTCAAAGGCCTTTAGCAATGTGAACTTACGGCATGACAGAACCAGGCTAGCTAGCTAGGTTCCAGTCTTTAAGCTAAGCTAAGAGAACCTTGTTCTGGCTGTAGCAAGTAGATATCATCATTCTGTTACATAAATTGTTAAGATTAGGTAATATAATTATGTGGCACACTAAATCACTGCTTCATTTTTTTCTCACGTATTAGTACCCCTGATAAGGTCAGCCAAGGATGTTTTTCCTAGGTTTCACAAGGTTGCTAAGTCTTTTCTAAGAATTTATATTCAGCAAATTCATAGTCCCTCCAAACACTCTTAATATTATATTCACATGAATCAAGAATACGTCAGGCTTTCAAGCAGTCAGAAATGCATTAATCTTTCAGTGTACTGATGACTTTTAATAATGCTTTCAGAGTAAATGGGCCTTGAGGCATGTGAATATTTGCCAGAATACTCTGTTGAGAACGTCTTTGTAAGCAAGGTTTTCCTGTCACAACAAAAACAGGCACAATCAGCAACTTAAACAATTTTCTTTCATGCCTCAGTGAGATCTTTCCAATGTGTCCCACCATTCCCCCATGAGTCTGTTTTGTATGGTGGGTGAAAATAGCTATTATAGACCACTTATATAAATATATATAAAGAGAGTACAATGAAATAAAAGGAGGAATGCAATTACATTAACAAAGACATTAGTGATAATTAAGGACCTGCTTATAGTTCTCTTAAGGCTGACTCAACAGAGAGGAAATGGTCTAAGGCTGTGTAACAGCAGTGTTATCATGATAATAAAAATTCCATAAACATAACATCACTCTAGGCTGCAGACTACACTCCCACTCAGGCAGGAGACAGTTTCTCCAGACATCCTTTATAACAGTTCTCAGATGAAAACCAGAACTTTTCAAAAATGTCTACTTTTTATGTTATATGAAAACACAATACATCATACTCAGAATTCATCGTTGATAGCTGATAGCCCAGACAAATATACAACACCAGTAAAATAAAAAACTAAATAGCGCTTACATTTGCCTGTATGATGACCAGGTACCGAGTTATCTCCTCGTAGTTGAGCCTTTCTCTGAGAACTACGGCGCCAAACAGGGTCAGAGGGATGTCAAAGGTTCTGTTTGTTGTCTGAAACACACACACGTATACATTAGAAGCACAAACAGTGTGAGTCACTCGCAGGGTCAGCAATTAATTTTTCACTTTTTTAGTATTCCTCTCTCAGGCTTCCAAGAATATGATTTTAATTTTATGCTGAGTTATAATGAGCAGAGAAGCTTCACAGCTAAAGACTGATGAATTTCTATGAGATTGGTAACAAGGGAACAAAAAACAAGATATAACAAGGAGTCAAGAGGAATTTCTCTCTCTGGAGCTGTTAGCAGAACTCTTAACAAAAGGCCTCCCTGTGGTTTTCAGTCTCTGACGGTACCTCAAGTCCTTTTCTTTCTGGAGCACATGCCGCAGCTCATGATAAAGCTGATCCTGTTCTTCAGATTTGAGCTCAGCTGAAAGGAGCCTCAGCGATCTCCACAACCTCCAGCTTTTCTGTCTCTGCCTCGATCCTCACGTCTCTCTCCGGAGTTCTTTGTTGAGATCCACTCCTGCTTGGCCACGGTGAGCTCAGTGACAAGCATCTGCCTTTCGGCTAAAGCTTTCCTTTTCAGTTGTTGAAGGAGTTCCTCCGCTGTTGAGGGGCAGGCCACCTTTTCTCAGCTCAGCTCGTGGGAGTTCACAGCCTCAGACTTCTGAGGCTCATTCTTCAGCTCCGCGTTTTCCAGGAGCATGGCCTCTTGGTCTGTCCTCTCAGCTGAGATCAGAGCTTTGTGGTGATGTTTTAGCTCCCAGCTGTCCAGCTGAAGGACATCCATGACTCCGGAAAGGACCCTGATCTTACCCCAATCAATATTACAGAGGTTGCTGCTCAGATGTTTGACTCTGAGTTTCTTCATTAACTGATGTGTTGAATACAGTCACTGAAACACTTGTGGCTGGTAACACACAGTGTTTTCTATTTGTCTGTAAAGGCCTGTAATAACAAATGGATAACCTACCGGGTCTTTTGGGTTGTACTGGATGGTGTACTCTATCTGCCCGTTAGGACCATCATCAATGTCTGCTGCTCCATTGTTCCCCCAGAAACCAGAGAAGATGGTGGTTCCTACTGGCGTGAGCTGAAAACACAACAGAGGCAGAGAATTTCAGAGCCTTTGTCTACAAGCTCACACGACATGATGTCAAAGACTTTAACACTCTGTACCACTGACATCAAACAGCTTCTATCCTGTATTGTTGTGTCTTGTCTTCCTGACAGTGTCATGCAAACATCTTCTGTCTGTATGTGGCAGAGATGGGGGGGGGGGGCATTAAAAACTCCTCACATGCATCTGGATGTAAGGGATCTTGATACCCCACTGTCTCTACAAGACAAACAGACAATGATTTGCAGTTTTATGTTCATTGTGCTCAAATGCGGCTCGAGAAGGCTCTGGAGATAAAAACACAGGCAGCACGGTTTGTCGAACTTTCCGTCTGTTTGTAGTTTATGCCTCAGTCTCTCTCTATCACTACAGTGAATGTTTGTCACACCTCATTGCCCCATCAAATAGAAGTTTTAGATAAAAACAGGACATTGGGTAATAGAAAATCATGTATGTTGGTGTTTGTCTCAAGAAAAAAGAAAGCGTGGATATCTTTATTTTGGTCTCTGACTTCTGAGATCACCACCTTCTGCTTCCCTACTTCCCATTTACTTTATTGTTTTTGTGCATTTTGTTGCCTGTAATCAAAGCATGACATCGACGACTGGTCACTGATTGTCCGATGCCTTAAATACATGAAAGGCACTAAAGATGAATCTGATAGCGCATGTTTGTTTTCTGCTGCTGCTGCTGCTGCTGACACAACAGGAGAGCTCACTTCCACAGCATTCTGCAGCAAATCTGGGAACAACTTTGGCAGTTGAGGCAGTATGATGACTCTAACAATGCCTCCCTGGAACTGAAGAGGGAGTGCAATAGAGGAGCAGATACATCAGCAGCAAGAAGGCAGAGTGGTTGGTGTGCATTAGTGTGATGGAGGGTCCGGGCCCGTGGTAGCAGGCCACCTCTACAAACAGCCGCTGCAAACACAAGCTCTCTCCCCAAGCAACTGTCGAAGCTTCAGGGGGCTGTGAGGCATTTCAGAATACAACTGAAAATTCCTCATTTCTTGAAGCGGAGCTTAGTGATCCTGTGATCACTGGGATCCACTGGTGATGGGGATGAAAGCGGGTGAAGGTCTGTGTATCGACTATCTCTAAATAAAGAGACGGTAAAAGAACTACACACTGGAGGAGTCACATTGTTCTGAGGATATTGAGCTTCTGTTCCCGTCACTTAGACCCTTCTGTCACCCTGGGGAGTTTGGACAGTTATTTATTACTGTTGTCTATATTCATTCAAGAGTGAACGCTTGGGCTGCTGCAAATGTAATATATGATACTGTGGTCAGGTTGGAAAACACTGCTCCTGATTCACATTGGAGGATTTCAATGGCTGTTCCAAAGAAGATGTGCTGCCCCACTTATATCACTATATTATCTGTGCCACAAGAGGTGAGAGGACACTTGACCTGTGCTTTGGCAGCATAAAAGATGCATAACAGGTGGCATCTAAAATCACCAATAACCTACCTGATCCCTCTCTATAAACAGCAACTTAAAACCAGCAAGCCTCAGCCAAGAACCAGCCAGACGTGGAAAGATGAGTCAGCGGACTGTCTGAGGACATGTTTGGATTGTACATCATGGGGCATCTCCACAGATACCAGTGAGAACTTGGATGAGCTCAAACTATAGTAACAGACTTACTTTGGCGTGGACAATGTTATATGAATGACATGTATCATGATCACCAAATGATAAACTAAGGAGCTTAGTTTTGTTTCAGATCACATACTCCTACCTGGAAATCTCCACTTACAATGCCTGTCCCCAAAACATCAAAACTACAGATCTGAAATGATTACCGTCCTGTGCTCCTAACATCTATTGTGATGAAGAGTCTTGAGAGAATAGCGTTAGGAGCACAGAGGATGCTCTTTTGTATGTACTGTTTTGAATTTAGGCCCACATATTTTAATGGAAAGGCTGTTACAGTTGGAGATGAACGGCAGAATCATCAGTCTTTTTTGACTGATGCATCACAGTAAATGCTGCAGTGTCCTCCTCTATTATTACCAGGGCCCCACAAGGGACTGTTATCTCTCCAGTTCTATTAATGCCTTACACAAACCAATGCAGGGCTAACTCATCTGGTGCTTTCAAAGTTAAATTTGCTGATGATGCAGTGATTGTTGGTTTGATCAGTGAATATGATATGAAAGTATGATGGATGTGTGAGTGAGTTCGTAACTTAGGATGCTAGTTTCCTTTCTCTAAATACCAAAAAAAATAAGGAAATGATGTTTGATTTCAGAGCAAACAGAAGGATTCACCAACAAGTAGCTATTAATGGCGACTGACTAGGAGTTGTACATGAATAGAAACATCTAGGGACCGTAACTGATTAATAACTGATTAATACCCTCCAGTTGAACAAATCTTAGTAATATGAGGTGTGTGTCACCTGTACTTCATTCTTGATTGCTGGCGATGTGATTGGTGTGGAGCACTTTGTTATTGACTGTAATGTCTCCTCTGTTGTGGTTGTATTTCATCAAGCTAATCAACTAACCTTTTATTATTAAGGTTAAAATCAGGCCTATAATTTTGACCCAAATATGACTTTAGTCCAAAATGAAACCGCACATGTGCAACAAGATTACTCATTCAACAGCAGAAAAACAAAAGGGAGATATTTAGTTTGAGAGAAATTCTTAACCTGACAGCTGAACACTCGCCACAGCACATGAAAGGAAGAACTTTGCCAACCATAAATAGCCGTGCTGTATTTTCTGTGATTATGTGTCAAAACAGGAGTCTAATCTCCACGCAGCACGAGAAACATTTGAGATTAAGTTTAATTTAGCTGCTGCACCAATGATTTGTTTCATCATTTCCCTCAACAGGGTTATCTCTGCCTCCCACTGATCCAACAATGGCCTTCAGAACAACTCATCCTGTCAGTTTGCCACTTTTGGATACAGCCCTAATGAAACAACTCCAGACTCAGGCACCGGGGCCAACTTATGAAATCAGCCACAAGGATCACCTTGTCCCCAGAAACTTTCACAGTGAACTCATAAACTGTGTCCACGCCGTTCTTATAAATAACCTTACTGTCTCTCTTATCTGTCAGCCTCAATTTCCTGCACTCAATAACTGTTAGTAACAGACAAGTAAAAGCAGGTTTAATGAAGATAAAGCAGGATAAACTCTTGAGTCAGTCACTCAATACGAAATATAATGCATTAGGTGGTTGGAGTTCTGGGGGCAACAGGAGTGAATTAGACAATAGCTGTCTGCCTAATGAGCAGACTTGCACTCAAATCTTAATTATTACCCACATCAGAATAAATGTATTCACTTTTTTTAAATTATTACCGCCACATTTACCTTGGTCTGGCACAGGCATCATATTTTAGAGTTTTTTACGATGCATCTCCTAAATTGTATGGTGGTCGTTGAAGTGAACGGATGGAATTATTTTAGTGGGAGTAATGAGAAACTGGAGAGCTGTAAAAGGTGGTGGGGTGGAGGAGGAGGAGGAAAGACAACCAGAAATATATGGAGTGTGGCAGAGGAAAGGTGGAGAGGTTGAGAAAAGGTGACATAATGAAGATCTGGGAGTGGTGAGGGGGCATGGGCGTGGGGGAGAGGGGAGGGGAGGGAGAGCTGCGAGAGCAGAGAGGAGAGAGGCCAAGAGAGAAAGAGAGGCTGAGGAGACAGATTGAGTTGGACAGGCTGTGGAAGACTGTATAATGAGATATTCTAGTGGGTACGACTTGGTCTGTGCTGGCAGCAGGCTACATGTATCCTTGTCCAGTTTAAGTTTGAACCTCCTCTAGTTAAAATCTGCTCCCCAGGACTCCGGAGGACACACTAACGGTGGGATTGGCATCTTAAAGACTATTCTGGAAGCCTCCGAAAAACAGATTTAGATCCTTTTCTTGGCTGCCCCCAAAAACTCTGCTTCTCCCCTGCTTACAGTACTGCCCTTAAACTTTAGTTTGACAGCAAAACACCATGTATGATACTGTTTGGTGGAGGCTTTATTTAAAATGCATTGCAGTATGCACCCATGCCAGGCTACATTTTGTGAGTGCAGGTCGTCGCTGTGTGGATGCGGCCTCTAACGCTGGCACTGTTAGCCCCACGCATGACCCCCATTGCAGCATGGGAAATGCTTGGTGCAGCACAACTGATCTATTGTCCTCATGCCGGACTGGACTGTAGCTCTCTGCCCCCTCTGGTCTCTAGTCTCAGACCCAATGAGTCCTGTTCCTGCCACCATGAAAGACAGCAGCACTGCAGGATAAGTGCAGCAAACGGCTCTAGATTTAGGTGAAAGACTGTAAAGTATTTCCACCACACTGACTTTTATGGAATTTTTTTTTTTTACTTCACTACATGCCTGTGAGAGACAGAGGATGTGTGTGTTTATGTATGTGTTACTGTGCGTGTGTGTGTGTGTGTGTGTGTGTGTGTGTGTGTGTGTGTGTTTTACCTCACTGACAGCGACATAGTATCTTGGCTGCTGGAAACGTGGTGCGTTGTCATTGCGGTCTCGAACAACGATGCGAACTTCATGTAAAATCACGGTGCCTACCAGCTCATTGGTGCACTGAACCTGAACCACGATGGACTGAATATACGAGGGGGGCTGGAGAGGGGAAAAAGCAGAGGGAAAAGATATGTGGTTAAAAGCTACAATCTTACAGTGCCAATAAATAATTAATTAGAAAATAAAACCAAATAAATCAAACTATTGCACAGACGGCTGCCTGCATCTTGTACTATACTTTTCGTGCCAAATCAGACTTTAAAGAACATCTGTTGGATTACTTTGCAGCAGGAGGCTGGTTGTTTTCCAGTTGAGATGGAGCTAAAACTCTCTGAGTTTCTCACAATAGATGGGAAAAGTTAGAGAGCCGTGAAAACGTGCGTCTGCCATGTTTAAACTCTGGTCATTTGAAAAAGCCAAAGAAACAAGGAGGTATTATCTCCATCTGCTCTATTAAATATGCTCTTTATTTCAGCAACAGTAGTAATACCTGTGTGATTGTGTGAAACACCAGACACTGTAAGATAGAAAATGAGCTGGACCCCCCCCCCAAAAAAAACTAAAATAAAACAGTTCAGTGGCCTTACGTCTCTGTCCAGAACCCGGCCGGTGCTGTTGAGGTAAAGAGCTTGTTTGGAAGGGTCAAGGATCACCCAGTGGTCATAGTTATCCCTTAGAGACAGAGAGATGGTACGATCCGGCCCCTCAGCCACGCCGTTTATCTGCATGTTCTCCACCAATAACGTTCCTGAAAATACAATAAAAAGAGTTGTGGAGAGAGCGACAGAAAGTCTAGAGTGCCTGGAAATGGGATATAATTCAAATAACTTCTGCAGAGAAATAAAGAGAATAAAACTTTATTAGTGAAAGAACAGGAAACAGAGACAGTCCAAAGAGAACCTTGTGTTTCTCTTCATGATCTCCATTCATCATATGTATGAGGAAATTGCGTTACGGTTGTAGCCAAGGTCAAGGTCAATTAGAAGAATAAGCACACAAACATAAAGAGAGAGAGAGAGAGAGAGAGAGAGAGAGAGAGAGAGAGAGAGAGAGAGAGAGAGTACAAAGCAAGTGGAACTCTGTAAGATTAAATTAAATATGGCAGGTCAGTTATGGAAGCTACTCCGTCTTCGGTATACAGTACCTGGAATACTTAAGACCAACTGGACCACAAAACAAGATCAACATTTCAGAGAAAGAGAGAGAAAGCTGGTCTGCCGGGATACAGCAAAATGTTCTTATGACTTCAACACTTTCATCTGCATAATTTCTTCCACGAAAATACCCCACACTCAGAATCAATAAAAGTAAACATTTTAATAAGACGGTCGGCACAGATGGGATACAACTTGATTCATTTAACGCAGTCAGATGTGGGCGGAGAAGCGATTTGGGAAGGAGAGGAATATTGAAAGGGAGAGGCAGAGAAATACAAACGGGGGGACGAGGCACGATCTGTATGGAAACCGTCAGCTGTATATTTTCAGGCCATGCATGTTTTCCGTCAACCGACACAAAGCCAGGAAACAGTTGTAGGAGAGGAGGAAGAGGGGCCAGAGAAGCAAAGTTTCAAGAGATGAAGAAGAAGCAGATGGAGAGTCAGATAGACATCTGTTTCATAGGAACGTCCTGACTTTGTTGGTGATTGACAGTGCCAATAAAAACAGAGCGCTGACGCCAAACTTCATAGAATTCTCCAATTCTTTGTGTTAATATCTCAATATCAAAACTCCCACATGCACCTAAGATGTGATTAAATATACTGGATCTCACAGAGATTTCAAGGGCAACTTTGGTCTGAGTTTTAAACACTTTCATTTACACTTGGCGAAGTTCACATGTTAATTCGTGTGTTTAATGAGTTTCATAAACCAATGTCTGGTTGCCAAGATGAAAATACGCTGTCATTACCTGTCGAGGGTCATTTTAATATGTGAGGAAGAAAATAAAAAAAATAGAGAAGCAAAAAGTGTAACTGCTTGACTCAGTATGGCTCCAAATCATAAGAGACCCATTATCAGGCCCTACACGCTGCATTATTAATCAAAAAGCGTGTCCAGGAGAAAACAACTACGCATCGCTGGACGCTGCAGGTTTTTAGCCTGACACACAATTTTCCATGTGCACTTGTGTGTGTGTTGACATGGCTGCAACATTAGGACTGTAAGTGGAGAAAGAGCAAAAGTTCATGAAGAATTTCATTTGGCCTCTGCCCTTTGACAGATGTTAGGGGCTCACCTGGATTCGAACACACACGCACACACACACACACACACACACAAATAAATCTGGCTGTGAGGTAGCTTGACCTCTGGACCATCACGAATGAGCACACAAACCACTGTGTGTGTATGTGTGTGTGTGTGTGTGTGTGTGTGTGTGTGTGTGCGTGTGTGTGCGTGTGAGACAAAGGAACAGCAACAGACAGAGAGTGAAAACATGGGATAAAGACAGATTGTAAAAAGTTGAGGAGGCCAGCAGTGTGTTTGCGCACACACACACACACACACACACACACACACACACACACACACACACACTGAATGATCTTATATCTTGATCTGCCAGACATAAAATTGGGTCATGGCCTTCTGTGCTACCATGGAAACCGTGTCAAATGCCTTGCTGTGATTCCCTGATGTTACATAAACAGGGAAATTTAATGAAATTGGTTTCTTTATATGAGAAATGGAATAGAAAATGGAATTCATTAGGAGAGGTTCGTTCCATGCCATCTTCCAGCCATCTCTTTTCTAGTTTTCTGCTTCTGTCTTGTAAAATGAGTTGTTTTTTTTTTTTTTAAAAAACAAAAAAAAAAACCAAAAGTACAGGCGGCGAAGAAAGAGACGGATAGTGCCTACACCTTGTGTGACTGTTTCTAATTTAATCCCATACACTGTCCAATACAAATGGGCTCTTTTCACAGTGACCTCACTTCATAGGAAGTGTGACTGAACACCGCACTCGGCAGCACCTGATTAAATTGACCCGTGTGTTAAAGCACACAGGCAGAACTGCATGAAGCCTGTGAGTGTGTGTGCGCGCAGCAGCAGAGACAGCAGAAAGAGGGAACTGTCCAGGAAAAAGAAGCACAAAGAGCAATTAGAGGGCAAGAGAAATGAGAAAGCTAGCAGCGGAAAGTGAGCTGAGAAAGATTGGGTTGAATGAGAGGCCGATAGAAGTAAAGAGTAAAGAGAATATTAGGAGGAAATGAGCATTGTGGCGGCGCATTAATAGAATTTTTACAGGACATTAATTTAGCTGAATGTGGCAACGCTGCTCGGGTGTCAGCCAGGTGTGAGGCATGGACTGAGAAGTGATCATTACATCTACCTGCACCTTCAGCTCCTGCAGGGGGGGATGAAAGAGGGCCGAGGACCAGTACGCAGCAGGTAGAACTACAGAAGTAATGGAGTGAGTGTAAGCCTACATGAAGTGAATCTGACCTGACATAATTTAACCACAGAAATTCATTCATTAGCCGAGGTTTGGTCATGTTGAAGGAAGGTAAATGAACTGCAATTAAAGCATCAATGCTTTAATACTTTTTCATTTTAACAATGGACTACTTCTATGTGAAAGGGTTCACTCGTACTGATGAACCCTAAAACAATTATCACCTGCCGCTGCAGTTTCTCTTAGGTCTACTGAGTTCAAGCTCGAAAACCCACCGTACACTACATACTACACGGGCAAAATTAAGTGACAAGCTGGTGAACACAGTGAAGCATTTGGTAGCTAACAAGACAGGTATTTTTTTGAGGAGTTGGCAGAGACCAAAATTAGACCCAACAAAGTCAGAAGCTTCTCAAAAGGGACGAAAAGCTCAGGGAATGAGTCACAGTGAGGAGTCTTACAAGACAGTAGCATTATAGATTTAGTTTTTTCATTTTGTCTGGTATGACATGAGGTTAATTAATGTTTTGTGTTGACATAACTTGCTGCAGAGGCTAGCTGATAGCCCATCTAGAGTGGGTCAAGGGTTTCCTTTGGCTAAGCAACACTGAGGTTCATTTTCATTGAAATGACAGGAACACCCAGTCAGGCACATCCACCAAAGCAAATTAAAACATGTGCAGTGTATGTTGAGGATGAATGTATGTCTTGTAGAAAGCCCAAGGGCAGTCGTGTATTTCATTTCATCTGAAAGTTATAGGAAAGGTAAAAAAGAAAAGAAGCCACCTCAGATGTGTTGATCTTTCCACAGCGGCTTTACGTCGTCATAACTGAGTCTTCATGACTAGATTTTCTGTTCATTCATGCACATGCCGACACTAACGTATTTGTTTTTTGTATTTCAACACTGACCTTAACCCTAACATTTAAAACATAACGCAGTCATTTGCAAATGAACTGTGTTTACCGACATCATGTATTACTATCATTTATCCAATCACGTGTTCACAAAGTGGTGAACCTCGCTTCATCCTCGCTCCGGCCTTATCGGAATCATACATTTTGCTACTGTAAATGACAGCTAGAACACATTTATATCCACGTATGGAATAATAATATTTTATCCGGCTTCAGGAGCCCTCCAGCATTACCAGGGGTCAAGCTAGATTAGCGAAGCTGAGTACATTTACAGCAGTAAGTGAAGATGACTGTGTACTATTACATTCAATTTTGTATGCTGTGTCATCTGCTAAATGATACATTCAATGCATCGGGGGAATGTTATTGCGCACTTCATGTTATTATGAAGACCCCTGCTAAAGTGGAGTCTCTTTGCTGTATATGTGTGTGTCTTCCTGCGCATGTAGGTGTGTGTCTGTCCCGCTCTCACACCTATCCACTCATTCCCATCACCCTCATGCTTGATATTAGAAAAATTACATCCCTAATTTGAATATTAGCTTCTTTTATGAGGAAAAAAATCCCGAACTTGTATCTTGTTACTCTCCTCCTCTTCCTCCCCCCTCTCCCCTTCCTCGAGTCTCTCTCCCTTTTGCCAACACCAACCAAAGATAATCACCCTAAAGCGAGATTTTCTATTAAATCTGTAACACTATTTCACAGCCACAGAGCAATATATGGCATTATGCATACAAACCATTCCAATACTAAATTATTCTTCAACAGCCCTGTTAGCAAGATTACTGCACAAACAGGCACAAACACACACTTGTACATTTAGTATGTACACAGTGAACACAGCAGCACAAAGACGGACAAACCACGCAACGCACACATTGTCGCTGCACAATAAGATACACACACACACACACACACACGTATACGCACAGATACAACCATGTGAGCAGAGACTGCAGCTGCCCGAGATTTTAACATCATCCCATTGCAAAGCGCTCAATTACATGCACACTTACAAGCAAGTCTATTTCTGTATGAACACAAATAACAAGTGTGAATTTTTTCTGAAAATTGTATGTGTTTTCAAAATCCAATTTACGTCCCCCTCACCTTTTCAGTTTGATTTACTCACATAAACATCTCTACCATAATTCGTACTGTCTAGCTGTAAAAAGCCAGAAAGACGGGCTGATAAAATGTTGATATGCTCATCTCAGTGAACTTGTGTGTGCAAACAGCATCAAGCTTAACCAGCCGCGCAGAGTGGTTTGCTGACTTTATATTCCCTGGGTTTCGCCTCTCAGGCTACTGCCCAACCTCTGATAAGCGGGCGTTGTACCTTGAAGTATGACCTGCAGACACTTGGTCAGGGCTGCTACTCAATACGCAGCTAAAAACAGGAAAAACTGTAAATTACTCAAATAAGGAATATTGGATATGACAGTAAAGGACAGTGCTCTTTTTTTTTGAAGATGCATAAAATTTCATAACAATGTTATTTCATATCTAAATTGATCTAAATGCAAAATGGCAGAAATAGCATTCATTCTTTTTTTTTGAAGAACTTTTGTGTCTCCTGGACTTCTTCTATTAAACTTGGGCACTTGTATCAATCCTAACCTGCCTCACAGAGAGCTGCAATATTGCTTAGAATATAAAGAAAGTTCCATTTACATAAGTGATTTCATTTGAGCAAACACACACTGAAGAATTGTCATGGACAGATAACATGGGTGGCAAGTGGGAAATGCAGAACAAAGTCTGATACGTAATTACCAGTCCCACGCTTATGTGCACATCCAGTAAACACTCCTCTGAATGAAGCATATAGAAGAACACGGTAAATATAGACGTGCCAGCTGGGTAGATGGAAGGCGACGGCTATCCTCTCTGTCTGGTGTTGCTATGCTAATCTCTTTTTGTCAGTTAGGATTACAGTGATCAGTACTCACAATTCAAAACTTTGTTAAAAAGCAGACATGGCAAACATTATGACAGGTTTCTGTTTCTGAACTGCAATCTCTGGGCTGGAGATAAGAGGGAGATTTAACCACTCGGAGCAACTTGTCTGTGTACATTTCACCTTCCCCCGAAAGATTTAGTGGCCTTCATCGAGGCCAATGTAAGCCTTAATTTACTTGTGACCAAAGTAAGGATTAAACTCATCAATTAAAATGTGATCCCTCCATGAATAACCTCCTCTGAACTTCCTCCAAACACAGAAGCCTGCACTATAACAAACTCCTGAGGAGACTCTGGGATCGTGTGCTTGTTTATATTCCTCTGTGCAGCCTAAATGGCAGAGCCATCAAACCAGGAACCACTAATTAGCTAAGACGATCTTAAACCGTTTGCGCTAACTCTGGAAACAAAAATACACTGAAGATATTTCCTTTGGTGTTCAGATAAAAGGTGTCTGAAAACTCTGGCAGCTTTATTTTTGTTTAGTCAAGTGGTTCAAAGTGACAGAAGAGAAAAGAAAAGAAGGAGAAAAGTCGAGCAATTTGTCTCAAATATTCAAATTACAAGTTCTTGTCAAACTAATGTTCAGCATCCAATACTATCATTTGCGGTATCGGATGAATTTGCAGGATTCATTTGCAAAACAACTCCTTTGACACACAACATCAGCGTTTGGCAATTAAATGTGCAGTGAGTGACTGAGGAGAAAGATAGCTGATTGTTCCCACATCGTCGATGACTGAGCCGCCCACCCAAAGCATCGGCGCTTCACGACCTGGGAATGAGACTCAACAGTCGTGAATATGAAGCTACAGATAGCAGCTGGTTTTTGGGTTGCTTATGGATGATGAAATTCTATAACGCAAGCACACATACAGAGACAGACACGAAGACACTCATATCGTTTTGTTGTTTATGCTCATACACGGTCATTTAGCTCAGACTGAATGAGCGAATGTCTCATCTCCTGGGACAGGGATCAGACTCAGCTGGCACAGTTGGTGCTGACCTAATGAATATTAATGAGTGCAGGTTACATGTCAAGCCAATCAGCATCTGCTGAAAAAGTCAAGATCATCTAACAGTGTTTGTTTAGCATCCTGTAAAAGGTTAGGATTTAAATCAGCCTTGAATGAAGAAGGAGGACAGATGAATACTTTACCGTTGGGGCTTTCTTCGTCTATGGCAACGATGGTAGCAGGAGGACCCGACCGAGACAGCTTACATTCTGGGAGGGTGACAAAGAAAAAGGGAGAATTTAGGGTTAACATCGGTACCTTTTAGGCTTTCACTGCTTTAAATCCATCCTAGAAAAAACTGAATTCAATTGTGAAGCTCATGGATGGTTTCACTTGATGATGATGTTAGTTTTTAGAGGGGGCGTCCAAACTTTTTCTCTGGGAGGACCCAAACTGGAACTTGGCTTGACACATCTATTGTATTACATTGTACTGTTAAGAGGGAAAACGGTACCAGGATCCCAGATTCCCTTAACTGACTGACCTCCTGCTTAAAGTGTCACTCTGCCAGCCATGCTCAGATTATGAAAAATAATTCATAATTAGGGATCCTACATACTTAAAGAGCATTTTCTTCAATGAAACAGAGATTTAAATGATATTTTTAAGTTCATTTTTAAACTTTTTTTCATGAGGAACATCTGCTGGGCCAAATCAAACCTTACAGCGGGCCAACTTTGGTCCACGGGCCACACTTTGGGCAGCCCTTTTCCTTGAAATATAAATACACATTCATAGTGTATTTACTGTGTGTCAGAGTGTGGTAATGGGTGGCAAAACTGTGCAAAAGCTGTAAGGGCAACAGACACGAATAAAGGGTAAGCTTAGCAGATATAATCCAGAGCTTATTAACCTCATTGTTCTCCCTACAGTGAGAGAGAAACAGCAGAGGAATCATATCATTGGAGTGAAATGTAGTAGAAAAATAGATGAGGTAATGGAGGCGAGACTTGACAGCGAGAAGAGACTAATGCCCTTTTTTTTCCTAAGCAGTAACGACTGACGTAGCCCCCCACAACCACCTCTGCAGGGTTAGCAGGGGTTAATAAACTTGCCCAATGACTGAACACACTGTTAACAGAGAAAGGAAAGGAGATTCTTACCCTCATATTGCCAGTCTGCAGTTTGAGACGGCCGCATCCCATCAGGAAGGAGAGGAGAGAAGAGGAGAGGCAGCCAACAGAGGGAGGATGAGAAGAAGGAAAAAGCAGAAGAAAAAACTCATGAAAGATAAGAAATAACCTCCAGAGAAAAGCAAGGCACGAAAACAACCAATGGAAAAGAGAGAGAGAGGGGAGTCAAACATGAACTGCCGTAAGTGGGTTTGAAGTTTTGGAAAGGAGGAACAGTAGAGTACAGTGTGTGTGTGTTTACATGTACAGTATACAAGCGTTGACGTGCTTATCTCAATAAGCTTTTCCACCTCCATTCACAGCCACCGCCCGCACCTACTGTATTACTACAAGGCGAAATAATTTTAACCCGAGCTGGAGGCTTAAAATGGTCCCATTCAGAGGGAAAAACAGCATCGACATTCAAGGATTCTCCTTTATCCCTCTGTCCTTGCCAGAATACGGAAATACAAGAACACCCACATCCACCAGACAGAGCAGCAATATCGTACAGCTCTCGAGGACGGTTGGGAAAAATCCCACAGGGAGGCTGGAAGACAGATATGTGCTCACCTAGAAAATAAACTTCATGGAACAATGATCGCACTTTCTCTCTGTCTCTCTCTCAGTCTGTCTCCCTCGCTCTTCCCCTCCACGATTAAGCATTACAGCTGTGCGACATCATAGATTATCTCAGGATCCATCGGTATTGTGTCTTGTTTCTTGCTATGGGAGACAGTATTGAATGTTCCCAGATATAGATTTAACTGTCCTGAGACTCCAAATTAGCTTATCTGAGTGCTGAAAATTATTGGTTTTCCAATTTGTCATGCTGAGAGGGAGACAAGGAATGTTTTCTTAGCTCATCGGCACGCTCGTTTAAAATGAACCCTCGGACAAAATGTTAGCTTTTTCATTTTACAATGAATGGATATGACATGACTTATCTAGTGGAAAATAAACCATTAATTACGTTCATAGTTGTCATGTTAGCTACTTGTTAGCTTGTCCACAGATTTGGCAGTTATTAGCAAGCAAGCCCTGTTTCAAGCTCTGAGATCCTTTGAGGCAGCGAGTCAAGTAAAGAAGCCCAAACTGTGCTCAATGGTGAGCTCTATAGTCTGTTGGAATTTCCAATTTGCTAACCTGTTAGCTACCTGGCAATGCTACGTCTACATCAGTGACACTAGTCAACTTTATTTTATGCTTATTATAGACTTCAGAACCGATACAAGGATTATCATCAGTGACAATGTTTTTTTTCAATCCAGGGAGTGTGACAGGTGTGATGGATTTGGGAACTTTTGAGCGAGCCCAGTCTTCATGCTTTATGCATTATTTTCTCTACAAACGTAAAGAAATGTAAAGGCTGTGCCAGCGGCTTCTTTTATAGGGACGTTCATGCTAATAGGCCTTCCCCTCGCTGCACCTCACTGTGCAGGTGCCCCAACAAAGCAGCAGATGTTAATGATTTGACCAGGATGTGAATTATCATGAGCTTTCCAACCACAGACATGGCGTCCTCCACCATCCAGGGTCTCTGTGGTGGAGTGAGCATTTTGCCCCTTCACCTTTTTGAAGCTTTTCTAAGGGTGCAGCTCAGGTTAGCAATCCAGAAAGATGCATGAGCCATGGAACAATAGTCACTAGTTACATCACACTCTACCAGCTGGCCTGTGTGTATGTGTGTGTGTGCATGAGTGTGTGTGTGTGTGAACAGCAGATGACAGATGTGTATCCCCTGCTTGACTGCCTTTTTATCCTTCAGTGTAAGCTGATGCCCCTCATCTATTACTAACCAGCCATTTGTTCTCTATGGGGCATCGCTGGCTGCTTCTCTCCCCTCGGCCTCTCCTCATCTGCCTCCCTCTCTCTACCTGTCAGTCTGCTTTCCCCCTCAAATAATAAAAATTAAATGGGATGAAACAGCAAACAGCCCCAGTTGTTACTTAAAGTGACAGATGAACATGATGAGATATCAAACCGAAATGAGCTAAATCTCGTTTTCACAATCTGAATACCTGCAAGGGATAGGTAATGCTAATTTAAAGTCCAATTTCTCCCCGTTTATGATATATTTGAAGAAACTGTGGGCACAGTAACAAATGCTTCCATGCTTTTGCACAGAAATGCAACCATGAAGATGAAATGAACTAAGCTGCACATGTTAGCAGGTCCTAAATTTAATCATGTGTTGCAGTAATTTAATTTCTCTGTGTATGACAGTTAAGTTAAACCTCTCTTGGTAGGAAATTTAGATGAAGAGTCAATTGCATAGAAATGCAAATCACCTGCTCTTCTTTCACAAAGGTCACAGGCACATTTCCTCACAAGAGTACACTTGCTTGTATGAAATGAGACCCAATGAAAGGGCTCCTATGGGATAGTTAGTGTTCTCTTGTATGTAGGTACTTGTCTCCTTTAAGTGTCTACTCATGCTCACCCTCCAAAGTTTCCTTGTGCATTTCTTCCCTCATCAATATGTGCTTGTCTTCCTGTAAGCACTCACTTATCCTCGCGTAAGCACGCACTTGTGCTCTCCTCCTTCAAAGTTTCTGGAAAAAATAATCACTGAAATGACTTTGTGCATGAGAAGGGAATAAATCCATCTAATGCCAGGTTTCTGTCAAGGTGATGAAAAGCCCCATGGGGAGCTGTGTGAGGGGAATGAGGGTAGAGCGTTCAAGGTGTGGACCACATAAAGAAAAGAAAGAAAAAGATGTAAAACTTTGAAAAAGACCTTTCCATTCAGACAATATCACAGGCAGTCAATGGAAAAAAGCTCCCTCTGTTTCAGATTTATCATCCACGCCGACGCCTTTTTATTTAAACCTGTGAGTGTTTCAATCAATATCTTCTTTATTTACTATTCAAATGCTGTCCATCTAAATTTGGCAGCCAGAATAAGCAGGTAGGGGTTGCCAAGAGTGGCAGGAAAAAAAAGTCCCCGTGAAGAACAAAGTCGACTCAGGAAGAAAAGAGAAGAGTGACTGTGACTGCAGCTGAAGACCACAGCAATCACCCAAGAGTCCAAACGGGCTTAAAACAGCTACTGTTGTTCAGTACACACAGACACACAGCTTAGCAACTGTCTCCATGACACACACACACACACACACACTGTTTAGGAACTATTTCTTCACGCCACTTCACACAGTTAAACACAACGGAGGCCGTATGCCCGTCTGCCTTACATGCTCACACATGCTCGAGTTACCATAAAATATACATGCTGCGACTGTGACTCAATGGGGCACCTGCACGATGCTGTTTGTGTGTGTGTGTGTGTGTGTGTGTGTGTGTGTGTGTGTGTGTGTGTGTGTGTGTGTGTGTGTGTTGAGTCAGGATCCATTTGATATGTAGAACGAGTAACACACACACAGAAAAGCTGCCACATCGCCTACAGCTCAGATGGTAATATCGGCTTTAATGCTGCCTCATTGTCACAATATAAAAGAAATTCCTTGACCCTCTTTGAAATCACAAATTGCTGTTTTGACACTTCTTCCGTGGATTAAACGAACAAGATATATTAGCGAGCTTTAGTGCAAGCCTTCCGACAGAGCTAGGCTAGCTGTTTCCCCCTATTTGCAGTGTTTATGCTAAGCTAAGCTAAGCTGATTGGATGCTGGCTTTAGCGTCATGTTTAACTGACCGATATGATTGTGATGTTCTCTCTTATGCTTCTCATCTGATTCTCGCCAAGAACGGGAATTACAAGTATTGCTTTACAGCCAACAGGTAATCGTTTACTGCAGGCTTGTCTTTTACCATACACTAGAAAGTCTTTTTGAAGAAAGCATTTACCTTGGCATGCAGTATGTTTGGCATAGCAATGCAACATACTTATGACAGCTAAGGAAGGCCAGAAGCACATAGGAAAGAATTTTCTTAGCAAACCTGAATACTAATCTACTGAGAAATCAGCAGTGTGTCCGCAGAGGTTAACTCCATGGCACAGAATCAGATGACATGGACTAGCAGGAGGCATTGGCAAGCTGAGGATGCTTTCTTCCCAGATGACAGTGAAGAATACCACAGACTTTGGAGCCATCACACTGGCCTGCTTCCACCGAAATAATTGACTCGTTTCATCTGATGATGTTTCAGACTGGGCCTGTGAGTGATGCACTGTGGGCCCATTTAACAGGGCAGGAAAAGGAGCAGGCGGTCCTCTAAAGATTATAACGTTCTGCATTTGTGCTTCTTACCCACTGGGGAAGGGGATGAATGCTGGCAATGCAGTAAAACAAATAATTTTAAACCGACAGTTTGGGGAATTATTTGATGACATTGCTGAGAGCTGGGTGAGAAAACTGACACCACTCTCATGTCTGTGTGATAAATATGTAGCTACAGCCAGCAACCAGTTAGCTTAGCTTAACATAAAGACTGGAAAAGGGCAGAACAGCTAGTGAAGTTTCATATTAAACTAGTAACGGCAATGTATGTATGGCAATGTATATGTCCAAGAACAATGTGAAAAACCCTCAAATTAATGGCAAAAACCAAGCAGAGGTGCCCTAATTCAGCCCCAACACTTTCTTTCTAATATGAGTTCAGAGTAGTTTCTGAAGCATTTTTAATCAAGATTTTGATTGTGCCATATTTGTGCTCATTTGAGCTGAAGTTGTACTTGACTGCATTCTGCTTGTTACCATCTGTTAGGAACTCGCATGGCTACCTTGCCTGGAGTCTAGACTGTGAATGGGAAAACCCAGTGACGGTGAACTCCAAAATATGCTGGAAAAATATGTTAGCATACAAAAAAGGCAAACAGACGTCATCTCGGGAGACGTCTGTGTTGATCAGGGTTCTGAAAAGATTTAAAGGAGAGAGGAGATAGAAAAAGCTGTTCCCACTGGTGATTGATGGCCGCGGAATTTGGATGTGGCACAGTCAAAAAATGGCAGAGTAAACATTTTATGATGAAACTGTCCAGTCTGATCAATAAGGCTGAAGTGAAATGGAGACAAGAGAGGAGTCTTCCATTCAATTTGCACTTGCATCAAGCAAGATCTGTCGAGACGCAGTAAAATCTGCAGAAAAACGTGTTTTGGGTTTCTCTTACACATGCACACAATGACATTGATGAGGATTAATGGCATCACAGTGGCCTAATATTGTGAACAATACGTATATAAGTGTATGTGTGTAGCATTCCCACAGTGTGTGTGGGCGTGTAGCCATTAATAGCGTTCCACACGGTTTGTAAGTTAATTACAAATTGGGCCTTTTTGATATAATTTAATTAATAGGCAAAGAGCCGCTTTGAGATAATTTACTTATTAAAAGCACATTATTAAAATTGCGTAAACGAAATAAAACAAGAAGCCACGCGAGTGACTTCTTCCATTCATTCTCACCGGCGCGCTGGTGTCTGTTCCGCAACATGGCTCACAATACACTTCAGCCCGTACACCAGAAAGTTTGCTGCGGCATTGACTGGCTGGCTGACAGGCATGACTTCTAAAAATACGCTGCGCAATCTTTCAAACAAGAGGATTGAGAGATATGGTCATAAAAGGCTGAAATACAGGAGCGGACAGACAGGAGAAAGGGTGTTTTTTTCCTCTAAAAGTTCTCATGTGTCATGTCCTTTTTAAGCTTCCATCAGCAGGTACACCAATCTACGCCTCTCCCAGGGGTCCGATTCCTCTCCGTCTTCCCTCCTCTACCCAACCAGCCAGCCATTCATCCATCACCCATTCATCTATCCCTCCATGCTTCCCCCCCCCTCCCGATCCATTCATCCATGGAGGACGGAGGACAAAATTGGAGAGGAGACGATCCGGGGGGGGGGGGACGGAGAAGAAAAAAAAGAAAGGGAGGATTGGCAGAGGAGAGACTGAAAGAAGGAGAGGAGCAAAAGGAAAGGATTGTAGTGGAGAGACAGTGTGACCTTGCGTTAGATTGATGTATCTCTGGAGAAAACGGATTGTAAACCCGCTCGCACACACACACACACACACACACACAAAGGCATACATACACACTGGGTGTGTGTAGTAGCTCAGTGCTGTAGGGATCACCACTTTGTCACTGTGCTGGCTTATCCATTATCCTGACTCTCTCTCCCTCTCTCTGTGTCTCTGTCTGTGTGTGTCAGGTCTGTTCCAGCCGGTGCAGGGTTGAACACAGCTGACAGTGGTAGTGGTGGTAATCAGACGGTAGTTGTTCCGAGGACACATGGTGGAAATACATAAGCACCCCCCAGTAACAGCAAATGCCACGCAGCAGCTGTAGGATCCACTCTGCTGTCTGCAGGTATAGCCTGGATTCTCTAAAGGTTTGCAAAACAAAAAGATTTAAAAGGCATTGTTTGAAATTTTAGGTCAAGCGTTTATTGCTGTCTTTCTGCGAATGAGATGAAGAGATCAGCGTCAATTTCATGTCAGGCACCTGTTCTGACTGCCTGTGACATTAGGGAGCCATGTTTTAAAGACACAGTAGACACGTAACAAAGTCCTTCTTTGCTCTTCCTGTGATACATAAAGAATATTTTGATGATGCACCTTAGGGGGACTTGCTACAGCTTCATATAAAACCACACTTAGCTGTTAGCTAGTGCAGCTAGCAGAGCAACATCACAGCAGGAGGGCTGTGTTTGGATTTCAGATGCCAAAAACATTGTTCATATAGCTGCAGCCTGTTTTTTTTTTCATGTCACCCTTATCCTTGTCCTCCTGATCTAAAAACATGGGTAAGGGTGACATGAACACAGCTCCGTGTGTGTTGTGTGTCTGCTAACCAGCATCCACTTTTGACAATCCAACCACATGAATAAACTGCTGTTCATAAAGAAAGGATTCCAACCTGTGTAACACAAACTGAGTGAGGAATGCTTCTTTATGAGTCTTCTATCTCACCCTGACCCTTAATCCTAAGTCTGTATGGAATGCGCAGGCGCTTGAAATAAACAGAAATAAACTAATTTGCAGTGTTGAACTATTCCTTTAAAAGCATTATTACAAATTCTTCATTTGCATTCTTCTTGTTCAGTGACACTTTGAACACACACTTGAAAAGAACACTATTCAAATATACACTGAGGTGCTTCAAAATAAAGTGTATCTACAGTATGTGTGTGTGTGTGTGTGTGTGTGTGTGAGTGTCAAGGACAAGGCCTCTCGTAAAATTTATTGACTTAATGCAATAAATAAGCTGCGGTCTTCTGAAAGGAAAATACAGAGATGGTGAGAACAAAGAGGGGCACTGAGAGTGAAGCGGAGTAGAAAGGCAGCACAGGCAAAAAAAAACAGCAATAAATGTGCAACGGGGAAACTTCCAGAAGCAAAGGGAGGGGCGGAAAAATACCAATCTGGAGAAACACCAGTCTGCTTCAGAGATGGGGGTATAACAGGGAGATGACAGGGGCTGATGAGAAGAAATGGTCCACAGAAAAAAAAAAAAACAAAAAGAAAAAAGAAAGAAAGAAAGGCAGCGCTGAAGTGAGTGCAGGTGGGAGAGATGTTCACTTCAGATGAAACTTCTCACAACAAACAAAAGCAGCGATAAATATTAAAATGACCTCGAAGCTCCACCCACACCACACACAGCGACACACGCTGCAGCACCGGCCCCACCGCACACCACACCGACGCACAAGGGGTGGACAAAATATCACGAACAGCTGCATCATCCAACAGAGGAAGGTGAAAAGGTGTTGCTTTGGCTGCACTTGCAGAAAAAGAGATGTGGGCTTTGATTCAGAGGTCTGGAAAGAGACAAGTGAGGGTTTTTGGAAGGAGATACTGTATCACTTGGTCTGCAGAAGTTGATGGACAGTCAATGCATACATGCATGGCGGCTCTTGCTATCATAGCGAGGCAGGATTCACCACTGGACCAACTCAAAGGGGACGTGAGATGGGATTAGACCATCAGGTTAATTAGCTCAATTGTAAGGTGGGTGAGTCAGTGCTGGATAATGGAGGAAGACACAAATGGATTTAAATTCTTTGGTTATTCATTCACTTCTCCAACGCAGCCCTTTCGCAGCGGGATTAAAATCATAGAACGTGTGGTACAGTGCTAACTTTATGTTTTTGTAACATCTCTAAAGGTACCATAGCAAATTTTTTGCTCATTAGCAGTGCTATGGAGCCACCTTTTCATGGGTGGGTTTCTCTGCTTGCACACATGCATTAACGAATACACAGATAACATGGTACACATTCCTCCAGAGGGTTTCAAGCCAGTCCAGAGAGTGACAGCTGTTGGCCATCAAGTAAAAGATTTTTCAAAAAATGCACTGCAAATAATTAATGAGGGAGGAAGCGCGTTCATCGTGCATCAGTGTTAACAAGAAGACTTGACAGGAACTCTAAACAAAGAACCGCCTGTTGCATATATACATGCAGATTGTTACAGCCATGGTGTTAAACAATAGATAATATACAACAGGCTACATCAACAGCTGAACAAGCATGCTGACTATAAATAAGCTGTTTTCTGTGTGCATTTTTAATTTGCGTATAAAGGAAGAAACTAAATATCAAACAGCAGATTTCACCATGGCACAACATGACACAAGCATAAAAGCTATATTTCCATCATTTGTTCCACTGTTTGAGGTTTGACTGGCGCTCACTTCATCGCCTTGGTAAATGGCACCCGACTGGAGAATTAGCGCCACCTGCTGCTTAACTGATCAACCAACTGCTAATATTCGCTGCTAGCAGTTGCATAACAGAAGTGGGTGGAAACAAGCGTAAATTTGCAATATTACATGGAAACTTGGCCAGAATCTACAGTGACTCATGTCTCCTGCTCATAGTAGATGGCGATGAGCATGAACCACAATTTACCTGTTTATTTATATCCTCCCTCTTAATGCAGAGTGGCCCACACAGCCGTAAGTGTGACTTCATTCAGAGTGACAGTCCGAAGTGAATGGCCAGTGAGTAGAAATCGGTTTGGGAGAGAGTCACAGTCACGCCAAAGTCTGTCATTTGCATAGACTCAGTACATCTTGCAAAAAAGCTGGCTGGCCTGAGAAAGCAATGGTGAGAGGAGTGAGTCTGGGAAAAGACAGAGCTGGCTATCTGGTAATATCTGGTTGATGTAGTGTTGCGCCCCTCTCTTTCTGGCAAGCGTTCTTATCATTTAACACAATGCAGCTGTGGCACATAATGACAGGCCTGTTATCACAAACACACAAACCGGCACGCCGTTTCATTGTCATGCAGGAATAAACAATCACGCAGGTGCAAAGGAACACATTCACCAGCATTTAGACAACAAAAAACAGCAGCATGAACAGCAACACAGAGACACACATATCACTCTCAATAGATGACAACTCAAGCATAACTGTTTTCGGGCCTTCTGTTGTGTCTTGCTCATATTCGAAGATAAGTCACATTCAATTAAAACAGCCAGTGGAGCACCGCCTACACACCTCAGGCTTCAATTGAATTCATAATCAGAGTGAAGTCAAGTACAGGAATTCACCAGAGCGGGGGGTTTGCATTTCACTCTGCTGTTTTCAGAGCTAGTAACACTGAGTGAGTTCAAACCGGCTTCAGAAATGACCACATTATGATCTTAATCAGTCTGAAGTAGTGACAAAGTTTTCTTTTTTTGGGGGGGAGGGGTGATATTGTGTGGAGTCTCACCTTGGGATCGAGGCTCATTAAAAAGGTACTGGTGCTCTTGTCACTTGGGGAAACCCAAAGTCAGTAAATATAGTCTCTTACCTTGGGACCCAGGCTAATTAAAACATACAAGTACTCTTGTCATGCCGGGGTCCAAACAGCTAAAATCAACCGCTCATCCTGGGACTGGAGCTCATTAAAAACACACCAGCTCTCATGCCATGAGGGGACCCAAACTGAGCAACATATTGTCTGTCAAGCCGAGAAGCCAGGCTCATTAAAACCTACTATTCTTGTTATGTGCGGATCCACCAGAATAACGCCTGCAATCCTGTTTTGGAGACCTTGTTTAGGAAACACAGGCATAATTGAATGCAGGTGGTGCGATGAGGAGAAGAGACGAGAGGCAGGTGTGTCCAGGGAGAGCTGAACCGAAGGGACGTACGCTCGACTGAAAACCCGCATGTACACACTTGATGCTTACAGATGCTCCTCTTCTGCCGCTGCACAGAAGCGTACACACACACACAGACACACACACACACACACACACACACACACACACACACACACACACACAGGCATTCACCTTTGGCTGCAGCCCCTGTCAGCTAAATGCCAAGCAGATAAATCTCAAGGACTAAGAGTTAAATGGAATATTAATATTCTGACAAATTGAGCAGAAAGTCAAGAGTACTGTGCTCAGCTCTCCCATCAGTGATGACTTCATTTCTGTCTTACCTTGCTTCAGTTTGCTCTCGGGTCATGGGGAATATCAATGTGAGTGTTTTTTTAAACATTGAAACCTCAGACCGAAAATAAAAATTAAAAACAGGTTGATATGACGTTGATGGGAGGCATAACCACGGAGCCAATGTCATGTGTTTGCTACATTCCCCTCCGGGACAGCAGGTGGCAGTATGTAGAACATTAATAGTAACATTCAGTGAAATCATTCAGCCAATAAAACAAGAAGAAGAAGAAGAACGTGAGACGGAGTGCCTGCCAGAAAGGCTTTCTCACCAAATGGGAGGAGGCTTACCTGTACTTAATGAAGAGCAACTCGTAACAAGGATTTTAGTGTACCGCAAGCAACAAATCTGCCAAGCATCAGCGCACTCAGAGGCACAGGAACACTCCACCAGTATTTATACTATCTCGTCCATCCATTTTCTCAATCATCCTCTCCTACCAAACGTCTCACTTGCCAGCAGCCTCTCTCAAAACCACAACTCAATCATGATGTGTTAGTGACTTCTACATGAAAAATTTATGTCTGCTACAGTTATCAGAATTCATCCTGACAGGGGCGTGAATGTTCAATCCCTCTGGTAGTTGTTGAGATATTTCTCTCAAAAACTACAAATGTGGACCTCAAAGTCAGTCAGTTTATGAAATTCCATCCATCCAGTAGATGTTGAAATACTTCAGCCCGGACTAAAGACGTGGACGGACCATCCTAAAGCCAGACTGATGGACATTGAAGTTAATGAAGGTGGAGCTTTTATCTAAACAATGAAAACAGTGGCCCTGGGGTTGACCTCTGTACTGTGCTTTTATTTAGATTGTATGTATGCATGTGCTCTATTGATTGCCATTTTTATTCATGGCTGTATTCTTTCTATATTCTCTGTTATTGACGGTCAGTCTGTAAGCCAGATTGCCCCTCTGGGACATGAAAGGTGGAGTAAGTGACTGTGGAGAACGACAGCTAATTGTCCAGTCTCATTCCCACATGGTCAAACACGGACCCTTCATGTTGGTCGCTTGGCCCAAGACTCAACAATCAACCATCGTTCTCCAGAATCACTCACTGCACCTCGAGCCATGTGGCAACCATGGCTGGAAGAACTCCACTAACCCTTGTTACCACTGGCAACTTCCAACATTTTACAGATTATGCAATTGAGAGAGTACATATTTGCAACCACAACACCAATTAATTGCACCCTTATAGATGTGCTGGATGAATGTGCTGCTATTTCTATGTTGATTGGTGCTTGTAGATTTGTCTGAATAATTGTTAATGTGATGGACGCCGTGTGATGGTGCTGCATGTCAATGACTGTTTTTAGTGTCTGCTGATTGTTCTGTGTGTACCTGCCCAGGGACTGCAGATGGAACTTAGCTAATAGCTAAACGTTGCATAAATCATCTCTTCTCATTTTGAGATTTTTTTTTTTGTGTGCATGGTCCCTGTTTAATAAAGAGCAATGAAATAATTATTTACTGGTGTTACTCAAGCAGAAAATATTAATGGCGTATGGGTGGACAAGAATAAATGTGAAATGGAATAAGAGCAGGAAAAGGCTGGAGTAAATGATCAGAATAAGAGGCCAAACTTGAACTACTTGACAAACTGTGTTGCGGCTGTCTAAACGAAGCGCTAGTCATCCTCAATCATCAGCAGATAGATCAAAAAGGATCAATAATGGATCAGGAAATGACATGATAGAGCTGAGTGAGATGTGCTCAGTACCTAACCTAAGCCTGAAGTCAGAAAAGGTGTGTGCACAATCCTGAAATCAAATCCCCGCTGAGCAGACCAGATTTGACTCTGAATTATAAAACAGAGAATAAAGATGAAGACAGAGCGGCTGATGAAGAGACGGAGGAGGGGACTGCCTTTACCTTCTGTGTCTTGGCCGAGACAGGCTGACAGCAGCAGCAGATAAAGGACTCCTGTTCCCATTATACGCGGCCATTTGACCCGGCCCCATGACGGCGGCCCCGTTAAGTGCGTCCTAACCATCTTCACCACCATGCTTCACCAAGCATCCAGCTGCAGAGAGAGGAGGAGACAGGAGCACATAAACACAGGTCACTCACAATCACTCAACTCATTTTCAGCTGTGCGGTATGCGACATTAAAAGCAGTCATTTTCAGGTACTTCCTTTTCGGGCTGCGCCACCTGTGCTCTGGCTTTCAGCGTACAGCGATGTGGAAGCACACATTAACATACTTACAAGATGACATCTGCCACTGAAAGAAACAGCAGCAGTCGTACAGTTTGATGTAGCAGAACTGTATGCACTCTCCCGACCTGTCCCTACAGAAGTACGCTTTGAACGAAAATACGCTTTCCTTATTGACAGTGCACTCCATTACATCCCCGAGGTGAGATGCCCACACAGTCTAAATCTCTGGTGGCTTTTAATATTCAGTTTGTGGCTGTGCTTCACAGCTGCTACGTGGCCAATCTACAATCTTTTATGAATCATCTTTGTGCTCGTGCATCAAAGTAAATGATCGTTTCACTGGGATTGCCACCACAATGGAGAACGCGGAAACCTGTGGATGATGATAGAGAAGGAAATATTTTTGTGCAATGTTAAAATGCCAGTGGTGGCAACAATATCTTGGATCTTGCAGCGGGAAAAATTCGACAGAGCTGGTAATACATTAGATGTTTTGAAAGATGCCATGCAGGGGAGCGAGTGAGAGAAATACATTAGGCTGATGTGTGTGCGCGCGTGTGCAGGGTCTCACTTAGGTTGAGACTAATGACTTAATTTATAGGGAGAACATGTACAGCTGAAGGGAAAATACGAGGTTTCTTTGAAGTTCTCAGTGGAAGACACATTCGAGCACGGTCTGAGTCTGTCCGCGTACGTGTCTATAAATCAGTCTTTTGATTGCTTTGTGGCAACGCAGCTCGAACCCATCGAGCATCAATGCTGCCCACTTACCCGCACAAACATTTCAAGTGAGTTTGGATGACCTACAAGAGTAAACATCTTTTGGCTCTTCAGCACAGACACTCAAAGGATAATGTTTGTCTAGGTGGGTGTTTATATGTGTGATAGGCGGAGGGGAGAGCAGTCACACTCCTCTTCCTCCGCCATCCGCCCAGCCAGATTTAAAATGACTTCTGGGCACAAATTTGTTTCTTTAACCTCTAGCCTAGCCGGCTAAATGTGCACTGTGCTCAGGACAAAATTAGGAGAAAATATACTGATCCAGCCGTGTTATTATGAGCAATCACAAAACAGCAATGGTCCAATCATTCGTTAGCATGCCCAGCTAATTACCTCGCTACCTACAGTATTAACCTAGTGTTATTTCCAAAGGCATGGACTGGAACATCCATCCTGTGGTAGCCAGGATGCTACTATATCAGAGTTTCCTGTAACATAGCGGCTCTGTTTTTTTCTTTATTTGGTTAAGGATACTAGAAAAGATATTTCTTTTAACAGAGAAGCATAGTAATAAAGCATAAATAAACCTCTGTGCTGTTTATTTAAGTGTTGTGTTATCTATGCCGTGTGTGTGTCGCCACTGAGCCGACCCTTTAGAAGGCTAGGAGACGAGGTTGAAAGTGAAATGAGAAAAAGGAACATAGGTACGGATGTATGGAAGCAGGGGTGCTGAGGGGGCTGCAGCACCCCCTAAAACCAGGCTTTAGAAAAACCATCAATTGATAAGAAAGTGTGATGCAGACTCACAGCAGAGCCAGAGAGAGGGAGCAGGAAAATATGGACAGAAATGTCAACGTGATATCAAAACTTTCTTTGATCACGAAGCCTAATGTTACTCTGTGTTCTGAGGTTTATCAGTGAAGTGGATGAACTGCACTGCAGACTGGAGTCTGCTAACAGTGACAGACAGACACACTCATGTACGTTTAGGCTTCTATCAAACGTCTGTATCCTCACTGTGCTGCGTTACTAGAAACTATGGTGAACTCATCTTAGGTCACATCAGCCTACGTCCAGGCCCGTCTCCCCTTCTTCATCTCGTAGCAGCTCTCATGCATTCTGTGACTGCTTTGACGTACTGCTTTAGTGTTAAACATTTTGAAATTAGCATGATTGTATGAAATAATTGTTAAATTTATGCAAGATAGTGATAACAAATCTACTACTGTGCATAACATTATTCTTAAATTTCAACCATGTTGACTCATCTCATATGACTTTTTCTTGAAAGAGATGATGATTATGGGACGATGTAAATTACATCTTAAGAACCATGTCCCAGTAAACACCTTGAAACGCTGACTTGATTGTGCTTTGAAGCTGTTTGGGCTGATACAGGCAGTGGATGTGGAGTGGGGCATGCTGATCGTTTGTCGTCGTGAAGGGCAGAGTGATGTGTCGCTTTAAACGTGCTGCCGCATGGACCTGTGGGACGGCATTATCTCCTCTCCCTTCGTAAAGGATGATCCAGTGTATCTTTTGCTTAAAGAGATTAAAAAAAAAAAGGAGGAGGCAGGAGGTGTAGCAATATTAATTAAGGGTGGTCGGTCTTTTATACGGTCAATTACAAACATGCAGATTGGAATATGTTATTATGTCATTAAAGCTGAATCATATCCTGGTCAAAACAACCCGTTTAAGTTCTTCTCCATTCATAGTATGATTCATTTGATACACCTAAATGTATGTCTGTAACATCTAACCTCTTAGCATTGTTTTGTTCCAGTCTTCATGTTAATACTGAGGATATTCTTTATTCTGCACAGAGAAGCGATCCTGAATGGGGCTTTAACGGAGGCCTGGCCGCTCTTCTTCAGCGAGAACAACATTAACTGCTTCCCGTCACGCAAAATCTGCCGCCTGTTTAATTAGAACTGATTTGTGAAGTTCCCATGGCAGAGATTATTGTGACAGAGTCAGATTACTATAACCCTACCCCCTGAATGGAGATGGAGTTGGCTGACAACGAAAATGTAATTGTGATATTCTGCCAAACCCCAGAGGTGAAATCTGACAGTCGCAGGGGCTCGAGGGCGGCTTCATTGGAGGGGCACGCTTTAGACTCACAATGCCACGGTGCTGCTCTTAACCGCCCTTAATTGAGTTTAACATATTAAAGTCTGGTGCTTCAGACCATCCATAATGGCGTGCAGGTGGGGTGGACTGTGAGGAAGATGTAGCAGAGTGTCAGCGAAAGCCCTGCAGAGGAAACTGATAACACCTCTGACACCGTCGAGAAAGAGAAGCAGATGGTACTTTGTTTCTGTGGCACTAATTTTTATGAATCACCAGGGATGCCCCATGTTTATGAATTCAAAACTTCTCTCTCGCTCTGTTGATGAGTTTTATAAATAATTCTAGTAGTTTTTTTTCAATAAGGCTGAGTCCCCGGGCGACTAATCTCTGCATGGGCCCATGGTAGTCGTACTGTGATATTGGCGAGAAACTGATGGACGCATGAGGCTGATTTTATACTTGACAACATACTTAAAACTACAGTAAAAACAGAGTTAGACTGTGTCAAACTTTATGAAAGTACAGTATGCGAAGAGCAAAGGCAGGAAAGCAGGCATTTTTTTTAATTGTCAAAATGACAAATGACTTTCGCTATTATGAGTTTAATCAGAACTTTTTTCTAATTAATGGAACCCCAGATTCCATCATCGCTCATGTACGGCAAAACACCAGCCATATAGTTGCAAAAAGTGCTGCATTATATCATGAAAGCGTCCAAATTGGATATCTTATCGAAGCAATCTGAGTGCCTGAACGTATCGCAAACCGTACAATGAGCAATTTCAAGCAGACAGATGTCCTAAAGCGTGCAGACATGCTAAACATAACACGGCAGCTGTGATCAAAGCGATGCAAGAAATCCCACTGGATAGAAACATGAAGGTGCGTTGTCAAGATAATGTTTGCTCGCCTTAAATTATTTCTATCTTGACAAACATCGCTTGGTACCTTTCCCAAATTCAAGCATGCAAGTCAAACAAAGAATTATTTTTATCCCGGTTTCGTTTGAAAAAGGTGAAAAATGAAACCTTGTTTACCTTTGCATGTGCCCACTTGGTGGAATAATGCTTTTAATTGCTTCTCTGAGCTAGTTTGGATCACTGGTCCTTTATTACCAAGTAACAGCTCATTGTGAGTGGACAAAGAGACGTTTGGCCCCACATTGTAGCGTCTCTAAACTACGGCTCGGTCTGCTCAGACGATGCACTGATACTGAACTTTACCTCCCTCTAAAGTCGACCTGTTGCATCTCTCAGTCTGGACTTAAAACCAAGCTGCACACGTGAGGAAGGTCCTGGACTGCAAGCTTAGCTTAATAAAGGAACCTGATAATTAATAATAAACAGTGGAGGATGGATTTCCTGCAGCAACTGACGATGTTCAGCCTGCCAAAGCTGATGATGGTGCCTTTCTACACCGCCATCGTTAAGTCCACCCACACCTCCTCCATTACCACACGGGCAGACTGCAGCAATCATTTCCTCTGCTGGGAAGGTGATTGGCTGCATCTACCGTCCCTCCAGGACCCCCAAGACCAGCAGGAAAACGGAAGGTGGACCCCTTCCACCCTGGACAGAATCTTTTTGGAGGTACTCCGCTCCATCAGGAGGCTAAAGTTTCTTTCCTCTGCAGCTGACTTCATCAACAAGACCTGGGACCCCCGCGGGACTGTTATCCCGCCCCCAGGGACACCACACATTACACTAACCTGAAGTCGCCTCATCTGACAGACTGTGTCATTGATGCACTTTTCTTTGCTTATTATCTCTGCACATTGCACATATTCTTTACACGTTATACGTTGAATTCTGCCCTTTTCTTTTTCATTGTAAAAAACAATTTATTTTACATACTTGAATATAATTTTAATATTTGTTATTGTACATTTATTCTTAGATTAAATTTCTTGACTTTTTCAGTACTCGTTCTTTCCTCTCAATACGTTTTTTCTTCTGCACCGAAGTACCAAGGCAAATTCCTTTTTTTAATTGTACTTTCACAAACTACATAAACAATGTGACCTCAGATAACTAATTTTCTTTATTAAATCCACACTTATCACAGAGGAGGAGATGGAGATAAGGAGAAGCAGACAAGTGAGATTATTATATTATTACATTAGGATTATTAAAGCAGGCAGAATGGAAGGGGTTGAAAATAGGCCTTCAACTTATTATAAGCTAACATCCTGATAACGTTGATAAAATTAAGGCCTTCGAAATACTGTGTATACTCCAGCGCCTGCTTTTAGGGAAATCAACTTAGTGGTAATTGACACTAAAAACACTAAACCTTTGTACCATCCAGCATGACCGTCATATAAGATATAGCTACTTTAATTTTATCGTAAGCATGCGTTACTTTTTATGGAGGTTAGCCACATTTGTGAGTGCTAGCACCAGTGCTACAGTCCACCATATTGTAAACACTACAGCCGGTCACTAGATGTGCAGTAAATAAGGATTTTTCTGTTTAATTTATGGCTTATTTAACAGGGAATGTGCTGAATACATTATGTATTGCTCCACATATGTATATTTTCATCTGTGGTCCCTCGGCAGGGGCTGCTCGCGATGTGCAAGTTGAAAGATTTAACACTAGTTGCATCTGCAGTGAATTAAAACATCACGGCTCAAAACAAACATTACAGCCAAAATAACTTCTCATAATACAATCATAAGACGACGACTGTAACCACCATATATCATAGACGGTCCAAAGCGTACGGTGATAAAAACCAAACAATTTAGCAGAATAAGAATTTGAGAAAAAAACGGATCCATGATATCAATGCAGTAACTATAAGGAATATGTTGCTTTAAGAATATTAAATCAACGTTATTCTTCATGAATTGTCCCTAATTGTGTGACTGTGTGTTGCTGGCTTATGTTTAATTCTCTGATGAAGTTCACAAAGAAAAATGGCGCTCAATAGTAGGCCATGCTGTAAGCACCAGTAACCAGGATGAAGTGTATTAGGGCTGAAGGCGCTTCTCCTCTGGTAGAACTTCAAAAAGTTTTATTCCTCCAGAGAGGAAAGGAAATGCACCCGACAGAGAGAGAGACGCTCACACAAAGGAAATGAGGAGGAGAGAAAAAGGGAAACATGGAGATGCAGTGGAAACAGAAAGGGGGGAAACAGGGAAAGGGAGAGAACAGAGAACAAGAGGGAGAGACGTGGAAGGAGAGAGAGAGTTTAGAAAAGAGGAAGAGAAACCAAAGACTGAGACTTTGTCCCAGGTAATACCAGCCAGCCAGACAGACAAAGAAAGAAAAGGAGCGAGACGGAGATGTTGACCTGCACTTTAAAGGCCACCGGTTTCACTGAACATCAACAACCTCTCGTTGATGTATAGTGATCACAGGATGGGGAAGAAAATGAGAGCAGGGCGCAGCTCGGGTGAGGCTCGGAGAGAAGGGAGGATAAGAGAGAAACAACGGCAATCTGAGGAAGATGAAAAGATTGAAAAGAAAGAGAAGGGCACTAGAGAAAAACAGGCAAATGAAAAGAGAAAGTTTGGGAGGAAAAAAACCCAAAACTTTGACCTTAAAAACAGAGGAGAATATGCGTCTGTGTGTGTTAAAAATAGTGAAATAAAGAAGCAAAGAAACAAAATGGAGACTTGACCCAAAATGAGTGAGAGTGAGGGATGTTGACATGCTGTTTTAAGTTGTTCACTTCCTCACTGTTTGTGATCAGCCGCCTGTCATCGCATAGGACTGATAAGACCTTGTTACTGTAACTCTAACCGGCTGCGTATGCATGTGTGCAGAAAATGACAACAAATGAAAACATTGCCCTTGTACTGTCACAGTCAACATCTGTCTATTTCTTTTTCTGTCAGTCTGTCTGTTTGCCTGTTTGTGTTGTGTTTGTGTCAGTGTGTCTGTCTGTCTGTCAGCCTGTTTGTCAGTGTCTCTCTGGCATCTTTCACAGCTCCTCTGCTGCCAAAACAAGACGAGAATTTTCCGTCTTTTATTTATTTCAGGCAGATGGCTGACAGCCTTATGCTGAACGACTTACTACGTGCGGTTTATTGTGTTGCTCCCGGGTGTTTTGCCAGGACGCAGAGCAACTGAACTGCGGCTCTTAAAGGACGGTTTGTAATGGAGCCACGCTGCTGTACAGCACGAACACAAAGGCGAAACTCGCTGATTCACAGCACAGTTCCTTTATTTTCATAGCCAGCAGACGCACGGGCCCTCCCCTGGAATCTGATTGGCCACCCCTGCTGCTCCCCCTATCAGAGTCAGAAAAAGGATAGGCAGTTGGCTTGTTAGGATCACGGACGGATTACTGAATGGGCACACTGGGCAGAGGCTCCTGGATGAGAGCCTCTGTGTGAAGTGACATTTCTTGCTGAAAAGTCAATAAAATGACGACAAAGAGACACAAAATGACCACAGAGAGAAGCAAAACAAATACAAAGAGATGTGAAACGGGGCAAAAAGAGAAGCAAAATCAAACCAAAGATGGAAAACGACTAAAAAGAGAAGCAAAATGAAAACAAAGAGATGTAAAACAACTAAGAGGTGACAAGAAACAAATGTAAAGAGATGTGAAACAACTAAAAAGACACAAAAAATACCACAGAGATGCAAAACCATAGCAAAGAGATATAAAAGGACTAAAAAGAGATGCAAAACAAAACTTTAAATGTGAGTATGAACATAATTTTTACTCATTTTACAAAGATCTTTACAGTTTTAAAGAAACACCCCCCCCCCCAAACTGTGGTCCAGTCCGAACCCTGACCCCATTCAAACACTTCTAATCCAGTCCCTGCTTACTTCAGCCTCATTTTTCGGCTCATTGCGGTCTCTGACACACTGGATGAAGCAGTGGATGCCAGGAGTGTGTCAAGTACAAGTAGACAAGTATCAGGCAAAACATTTTAAATCACTTTTGTGCGCTTTAATGTGATAAACAGCTTGCAGTGCACCGTCAAAATGAAGCAGATGATGCACGCGGGTTAGAGCAAACAGTATTTGGGAATAAACATATCACTGCACACCTGCACTCGGAATTATTCAATTACGTCAGTTCCATTTTGTGTACGAGCGGCCATCAGTTTGAACAGGTTTGCAACATGCTGATTGGGGACAAAGTCTACCCCACTTGGCAGCATCAGAGAGCAGCAACACACACTCAGACGCGCACAGTTGTGTTGACCAGGCTGTCCAATAAGCTAATGGAGGGGCACTTTGCTCGCCTCGTTCTGCCAGTCTCACAGAGACAGTCAGCACCTGTGAGTGTGAAGAGGCGGCATCCAAAACACTACAATTTCCCTGATTGCACAGAAGCAGCGAACAGAGGAAAACGCAGAGAGAGCGCGGGAAAAGTGGAGAGAGAAAGACAGTAAGTGAGAGATCGGAAGTGAACATAAATTATTAAGAGAGTTTTTTTAAAGCCTCAGGTCTTCATGCTCAAGTTCTGGATTTTAGAAGACAGCAGATTCTTCAACAGGAGTGATAGAAGCACAGCGAAGTTTCTACACTTACTAAAGAGAGCAGATTGCAAAGCAGTATCGGAACAGTAAAACCAGACAACTGACCTCATATCCACCTCTCACCCTGCCTCCAAGGTGAACACTTGACTCTACTACTAGAGATAAAACCCATTTTCATGCAATATGTAATGAAGTCCAAATTGTACACATTGTGTGCTCTGGTTTGTAGTTGTCTAAGATGACCATGCTGCCTTCAAGTGCCCCTGATAAGATGGATCCGTCTGCCAAGATGGGAAATTGGGAATGAGTCAAATCACCCCTGCCTGGCCACTGTTCCATAAGAAGACCTGTAAGCATCTGATGACCGCCAGCAGTTCCTCAAGCAAGCATGAGAGCAAATAATATGCAAAGCAAATATCAAAATTAAATATTGCCACTTCAGTGAGAGCAAAGAAGAATTAAGTGTCATATCGTAGCATCTTTAAAAAAGAAAAAACAACTTTTCCTATTCTCAGTCTCAGCATTAAGTTTCCCGGTTGTTTTCTACTACATTGCTGGGTTGTTCATTTGCACTCGAGTAGTAATTTGAATATTTTTCAACAGCACTTGAAAGCAGCATTAAAGCTAGAATACAAAGTTGCAGCAGGTTCGTGTCAACAAAACTGACACTTGCTGCGGTTACGTTACCTCAAGTGCCACAAAATAAATGAAGCAATTTGTGGGATTTGCTCGCATCTGCCTCAAAGGACTTTCATTCTCCAAATATAATCAGTCTGTTATTGCCTAGCACATGGAAAGTACAAGAAAACAAAATTTGGCTGCGGAAATAGATGTATTGATCTGTTGTGCCACCGCAGAAGCAAAAAGAAGGATATGAGCAATGCAGGACAATTTTTGTGAACGCACACCAAATTGGCAAAAGCCCAAAGCAAGCAGGGAGCCGGGAAAAAGGAAGAGACGAAGGAAATAAAAAGAGAACGAGGAACTAAAGCCGAAGAAAGTCAGAGAGAGAAAAGCAGACTGATGAGAAAATAAAAGTGGGAACAAACAACAAATAAAAATGAATGAGGAACGGCTGCAGGAACACAGAAGGAGAAAGTCAGGGAAGGAGAGAGAGACTGCGTATTACTCACCTGCTGATCTAAGTGACTACGCAATAAAGCACTGAAAAGCATTGACGTTAAATATATAAGTTTGTGTTTTCTTCGCACATTTTTCAAAACTGCCACAACAACATTGCTTTGTTTGGTAGTCAGGCCGATAAATAATTTAAATTCAGCGAGGAAGTGAGTGAGATTCAAATTAACAGAGAGGCACAGGGAGGCGGGGATGGACGGGGTGTAGATGGAAGTAGGGTCAGTTGAGGACAATTTAGCAGCGTTTCCACTGTATTCGTTCCACTTAGAAGAATTGGCGTCTCATCCAGCCAGTGTGCTTTGTCAAATCCTGGAAGGTCTCGTCTCATTTGAGGCCTTTTAATCATATTAATCCCTTTCAGCTCAATTCCGGTGCTGTTAGAAATACGGCGGAGGGGAAACAGCTCCAGTCCCGTGTGATTGGACGGAAGCTGTCTGGAAACTTTCAGTACAATTGAACTCAAGGTATCGAAATGAAAATCTTATGGAAATCGGGGCTTCTGTGGAGAGAGTGCGAGAGTGACAAATGTAAAATAAAGTCAAGGTACTCTGTCTGCTGTAGTCTGCTGTGGAGAAGGCACAAGAAGCTATCTTTATCCACCCTCTGTGGTGGGAGCTAAGGGTGTTGAGCAGCGGTGTGATGGGGCTGACGACAGCTGGCATGCCTCTGGTGGCTGACCAGGAACACCCTGGTCAAGTAGCCTTTTAGCTACTTAGTTAACATTGAAGAAAATAGGAAAAACATCTGCACTACGACAAATCAGGCTAAAATATTGTCAACTTACCCAAGCTAATTTTTACCTACATAATGCATCCTAAAGGGAAATTGGCCACTTTGGTAACATTTCCTAGGCATTAAATGTTTCCGCCCCAAATCCAGTTATTTTCAGGGTGCAGTGTCAACCAATCAGCGGGCCCCAACATTAAAAGTCAGACATACCACACACATAGAGCTTGCTGTTGCTTCAGTGCACACAGCCTGCAGGCAGCACTTTTTCAACAGCTTTGGCATGTTGTTGCAATAATATATGATTTATGTGAGTGTGATAACTGAAACACACACACACACACACACAAACACACAACGATAACATTAAAATATGTGTTTCAAAATTGAAACTGCAGGAGGCCACTGGTGCTGAAGGCATCCAGGTGCTGCTCTCCTGCCTGCAGTCGGCCGAGGTAGACGTTATACAGCCCCCTGCGCTGTTTTAACGCGGGGCTGCTGTCGGCCTGAATCACGCTTTACACTCTCCCCTCTGACACTGAAATCCTGGGTTTGCATCGCCTGCATTGGCCTTTTTAAAAATTTAATAGTGAAGGAAAAAAGCACACATAGACTAGTTAGGTACTGGATCACAGACAGACATCAAAGAGAGGGAGAGAAAGCCTAATACTCATAATTCTTTTAAAAATTAATCAAAGTTTTGTCATATTTTGCCTTCTTTTATAGAATTAAGCAATATTTTCCAAACATTAACCGTAACTACCACCACAATGTAGATGCCACACACTGCTATTATAGAGCAACTCAACTGAAAAACACTGCAATTGAATGTAATCTGATGTTTTATGGTGTTATTGCAGAATTGTTCAGTATCAACATTCTCTTTGATGAGCGGGCTGCGCGCTGGCAGTAACAGGAGCCCTGGCTTCTGTGTGCGAGCAGAGACAAAGCAACGCTCGCTTGAAAGAATGATATTAATAGCAGAAGCTGTGTGTTTGTCGGAAAATTTACATTTTGAGATTAAGCGCACAAACTTCAATCGAGCTGTTTTTATGAGCACTAGAAAGCCAGTTTTCCAAACCAAAAAAAAAAACAAAAACAAAACAAATATCCAGTGGTAAACTAACAAGGAACGCTTTCCAAGATGCACATATTTGAGGTCAATTTACGAACCAAAACACGTGCATGAACACATCTTCCATTTCACTCACTTCATAGTTAATGGACCAGGAGCGCCGTTAAGCTTTGACAATCTATTTCCTGTCCTCCATTAAGCCCTGATGACTCATTTCCTGTTCTCTTCCTGAGCAGATCTCCCTGCCAGCAAGTGACACAACACTAGGAAGATCAATACAGGACACAATGGAGCGTGCTCTATCTGCATGGATGCCTGTGTGAAAGTGCATATATGAGCTGGTGTCTATGGGCGTGTATAGAGCTGCTTTCACATGTTGCCATTCATACGTGTGGGGGTGAATAATGAGGCGTGCCCTCCGGTTAACATGGTGTAAGTAGGTGTTAACTATGACAGATTGTGCTGCCACTGGTGACCATGGTTGATCAGTCAGATAGCCTTCACCTCTCTGCTCCTCAATTATTCCACCGTCACATAATTGTATGGATAGCAATAAATCTCACATCTCATTTCATGCGCTTGATTTCACCTCTAATGTCGCGGCAGCTCCAATTTCAATTTGTCTGATACTCTTTTCTGGAAAAACTCCAGCTAACAATGAGCGAGCTTGTAGCTGTCAGCTGTCACTGTTTTCACTCGAAGGCCCTCCGACAGGACACACACACACACATGCAGTAGCTGTTGTGCTGTCCAGTGCTAAGTCTGATTGGAGAAATGTGCTCCAAAATGAGGTGTCCAACATTTGGAAAAGTGGCTTCTACTTGCAGGGGTTGTTACCAGTACTTCCCTTACATTTCAAAGTATAGTGTGTGCCCTCTACAGATAAAGTTGTGTTTTTTACCAAAGGTGAAAATATAACAAGCAAACGCAGGTGCAAATCTGAATCTAAATCTTAATTGTGGTGCGTTTGAAGGGTCAGGAAATCGATCCAAAATCTCTGTTTTTAATAATAGCAATGTTATCTTTGGCAGGAGAAATGCATTTAAATTGGTGCCGTTTTCTATATTTCTTGCCCACTTTCCAATGAATAAATTGTGTTTTTGGATGGTTTGATGAAGTTTATTTTGGTCTTTTTTGGACTAAATATTACTATAGCAGTGGTTATGTCTATTGACGCCTGCACAAACAGTAAAACATAAAGTGTAAAAAGCAAAACTCAGGACATGATATTGCCATTTGCTCTGAATTCATTAATTACAGGAGGGATTTTTTTTCTACGCTTGCAAGGCCAAACTACACCTCCGAGATCAGTTTCTGCAATGAGTTTCAGTTTTGAAAAACATCTCTTGAAATCTGATTGTTCAGTCAATATGGCATCGGTGAACTATGGCTACCGCCTCTCATCTCAAACCTGCAGAAGCATGAGAACAAACCATTTGAAGCAAAAGTTCTGATGATGCTGCACCCGTGCATCAAGTCATTTGCCTGGAGTGCATTCAGAAGCTGATTTTGGTGAGGGGTGAAGGAGGAAACTATTTCCACAACTGCCATCATATTTCGCTGGCTCGAAAATTGGGGGGAAACCCAGAGACATCCAGGAAGTGGTGCATTTGTCCAGTCAGGTGTAAAAAGTGTTCATATTGCTGTCGAAGAGAAGGAAACTACTGTCACTCATTTATTGTAGGGCCTACTTGGGATGGCATCTGTTCCAAGCAAACGTCTAGTGAGCCCTGACAGACCACATTGATGGAAAAACTGTGGGCTGGAGTTCTGAGGCGAGGAAAAATTCATCACTGTTCACACTGCTTTACATGTTGTTACTGAAGAGAGCAGTTTCACTTGGGTTTCTAATTTCAAATATAACTAATTTCATGCAGTGCTGGAATATAAAGCAATTGTGCTTTCATGAAAATGACTTACAAGAGTCAGTTTCAAACAGAAAACAATTTGGTGCAGCAGAGGCCAACACATTGTGAATCTTAGTTCCTATATGGGTCAAGCTAAAACAGAAATCAGATCCACCAGTTCCCATCATGCAACCCTGCAGCATCATTTGTTCGACTCTCCCTGCCTGGGAGAGTCGAAACACATCTCTTTCAACCCTCAGTATGGTAATGTCAACATGCCCAAAATGACAATGCAAACATGATGATGTTAAGCAAGTATAATGCATCTTAGTTTAGCGTGCTAGCACGCTGACCTTTGCTAATTAGCAGGACACACAAAACATCAAGATCATTAATCAAACTTTGTGTGGTTAACATGAATGTCCTCAGAAAATGAAGTGACAATCAATCACAAGATCATTCTGGAGTGAAGCGGTGGACCAACCGACCGACCAACCAACCGAGTCTCTGACTGTCGCCATCATCGCACAGACTTCCCTGCAGCCACGCCATACCTGCAGCTTGGCCTGAATTTGTTGTATCAAAGCTCAAACAAAAATTCCTCAAGTGATTACTCAAGCTTGTACAAAGCCACAGAGACTACAGTTTTCTTTCAGGCTGTGTACAGCAATCTATAATTTGACATGTGGAATACCCCTTTAGCTAATATATATTTTCCTGTAAAACATTCACACCAAGGTTCCTTTGAACCAATTTGGTGCAGGCAGGCATTAGTAATGGCCACATTTATAACCTGTTCTTGCTAGCACCTGACCAGGAATCAAACACTTGCACTACTCACTACAACCAGCAACCACTCTCAGTGAATTCTCTCCATAAAAATGTCAGCCTGAGAAAAAAAAACAAAAAAATCTGCCTCTGTCAGCCCTGTGAACTAATTCTTACCCTCACTATGCAGGCCTGACATACTGCCCTGGAACAGGCGTCAGGGCTTGCACGCAGCTCACAGCTGCCAACACCACTTAAATGTTGTCACCTGAGTTTGGCTGCAAATCTGCTGATCCAATGATCTGCAGGGCACTGATCGGCACGCACATGGCCGGCGCACAAAGCTCCCCTTTAAAGACTTCAATCATTATTTGATAAACCAATAAAGGGATGAATGAATAAATCAACAAATGCACGTATTAATAATTTGATTAACAGCCCTTAAACCAGCCAGCAGCAGCTGCTCCTGCAGCATTTGGCTCAGTTGGATCATAATATGTGTTACGGTACAATGTGTCAGAGAGGAGTCAGAAGCACGTTTTCCAAGATATTGAAGAAAAATTCTGAGAGTTTGCTTGATAATATATATTTTGGGCTCTTTTGTGACAGCAAAAATGCAATGGCACTGCTGACTATTAATGACATATGTGCCATCTAGACTGAATTAAAAACATGTTTAGAGCCGCGTTTCTCTCTGATTCTGACCTGCCTCATCAAGGTCATGGACACTCTAAGAAAGAGCAACAGAGAAAAACTTGCCCTCTTCAAAACACTTCAAAACTGACAGCTTTGTTAAATATTAATGACAGCAGGGAGAATGAAGAATGGATAGGGAGAGAAGATACTGGAAGAATAATTGATGAAGGAGTGAAAATAATTGGTCGTAAAGTTGTCTGTCTTTGAGTAGTAGTGGTTTCATGTTCTGGGAGAGGAGCAAGAGAAAACACTAAGGAGGGAAGACAGAGTGCAAGAAAGACGAAGAACAAGAGAAAAGGAAGAGGAGGGGATATGATGAGGAGGTGACTTAACAAGAGAGATGGTTGTGTTTTCAATTTCCTTTTTAGCCTCTGCCCAGTCAGCATGTTAATCTTGAAGAAAGCCACAACATATATCAACTGGCAACATTTTCTGCACGTCAAAGTTAAATTCTTAGTGCCCTTAAAAGGAAAAAAAAAACTCTTCTGTGTTCTTATCTCATAAACCACAACGAAAATAAAGTCAACATCGGCCTGCTTTGCCATGACACACAGCTGATGTTCAGACCCAATTAAAATCGTGCTGCTTGTCTGGGCTTTACCTTGACGTGCTGTTGTGTGCAACATTTTTTTTTTGTTTTTTGCAAGAAAATTCTGAATGAGTTCCTCTGTGTTTATGCAAATCTAATTAAAATCCTTAAAAGCTATGCTCGAAACACCTGCCAACTTTGGTATTAAAGGACAAGCTAGTGGTGGCGCTTTGAGCTAAATGCTAACATCAGCGTGCTAACACGCTTGCAGTGACAAAGCTAACATGCTGATGTTTAGCAGGTATGTGTGTACTGTGTTAGCATTGCAGTTTTAGTGTGCTAAAATGCTAACATTTGCTAATTAGCGCTAAATGCTAGCATGGCTAAAATCTACACAATGTAGAAACTGCACAGCTAAGTGCAGTCTCCTTGTCAGGATTATTATTATTTTTTTTTTTTTGGGTTAAAGAAAAAGGTGAACATTCAAGTCACAATAACTGATATTTAAGGGACTTAAATGCTTTTCCCGTAAGGAGGGGATAAGTCTCATCAGTGCACTCTAAGCTTTATCTCACCCCCAAAGGCTGTTCAGTGACCCAGGAAAATCCTCAACCTCCATACGTGCATGAAATCCACACTTTTACCTCCGGAGCTCCTTCAAATGCCAGAACAGTCTCCTCTCAGGTTCCATATCGTGTCTGTGCCACTGTATGGATGGCTTTTGCTGGGGACTGTTACTAGGTTTTGTTACAAACCTTATATTTTTATAATACAGTCTGCAGCTCTTCTGTTGCACAGAGGATCATATCCACAATGAGATCCTCTCATGAGTCATTATTATCATGGACTGTGGCATTGTCTTTAAAAATAGCCTCTCCTATCAACTTCTATCCTCATGTGTTACCTCACATTATATATTCAAAAGTTGTACCTCTGAGCTATTAATAATAAATGAGGCAGGCTAATTTTATTTGGAGTTTATATAACACCACTTCGGTCCGAGCGGCTGTACAGCATCTACATTTTAATCTTCAACGACTGTCATTTTAAATTTAAATACGTCACAGCTTACGTTAATATTATGAAACAATAACATGATGGAGTCAGTGTCAACTGGACCCAATTTATGAGGTTTATGATAGGAAAATTATATAAAGATATTATTTTTTTTGTATCAACAGCTTTCTGTTTTTTGTTATTTTATGCATAAAGCCACAATGCATGTGTGTGGTTTGGTATTTTTGTATGGATTTCTAACTGGCTGCAACAAATTAAACCATATCTGTTAAACATACAGCTACAGCTAACAGCCAGTTAGCTTAGCTTAGCACAAAATCTGCAACTGAAAAGGCAGAATTGTCCTTTTTACACTTGACATTTCACATGTGAATTAGTGAGCCTTACAGGTGCTGGTGGGTGGTTTTGTAGCTGCTTTTTTCAGTCTTTATGCTCAGCTAAGCTAACCACATGCTGGCTGTAGACTTATATACAGACAGAGATGAGAGTTGTATAGATTATTTCTTCTAACTCTCCACAAGAAAGTCAATAAGCACATTTCCCAAAATGCTGAACTATATATTTAACTGTTGCTGATACCACAAAGGGGAAGCAGCAGGTTTGAGAAGTACCAGGCAGTCTGGGAGTCCAGCATGTTGCAGAGCTGGCTGGGCTTGTACAATCTTTCCCAAAAGTAACTGAGAAAGTTAGTAAATCTGTGAGTGTGAAACTATTTTAAGCCTCCAGTGATCCAGTTTTAACTTTTCTGGAACAAAATTTTGTTGCTGAGAAATATTTAGCCAACTAGACTGCTCAGTGTGGAGGGGGAGTGAGTGAAAGAAAGACAGGGAGAGGAGCGGGTGGTGGTGGTGGTGGGGGGGTGTGGGGAAGGGTAGAGATGGTGGAATCAGTCTGATGCCGAGAGCGGTGCGTTGACCCTGATTAAATGCCTCCCCTAACTCACTGGGACCACAGATAAGACCAAATGCACTCTGGGCAGTGTGCGTGTTATGTGTGTGTATGTTCAGGAGCCAGAACAGGAGATAAGGTGTGTCTACACATGTGCATGTACAACGTGTATATGTATGTATGTGTGTGTGTGTGTGTGTGTGTGTGTGTGTGTGTGTGTGTGTGTGTGTGTGTGATTCTGCGTATGTATGTGTGTCCCAACACCAATTCTCCTGTGTAAACATGCTGACCTGGCACAACACCAGTAGACACTTTGAAGTTGGCAATAGCCACTGTAATCTCCCTCCCGCTCGCTCTCTCTCACATACACACACATACATCCCCACACACACTGAGCCAGAGGCGAGACTTAACACTGGCAACCTTCTGTGGCTTAGCATGTGGCCACTAAAACACACACACACACACACACACACACACACACACACACACACACACACACACACACACACACACCCTTCCATTGTCACAGGCAGCAGCATCCTCTGTCTCTTGTGCAGAGAGATAAAACATTAAATTCTCTCTCACACAAACACTGACTCACAATATATATATTTTTTGTTTATACCACCTATAATGGAAATTTCTGCTGACGGCTACATGCGAGTGTGTGTTTTGCTAAAAGTGCCTTCCACTCTGGAGTGTATCACAGTGCAGCCTCAGAGCATCCCAGGTCTTAAATCAGACACGCTGGCTTCCTGGCACAATCATCTGTGACTCTCCAAATGCACCAAATTCTCTGTGATAGTCAGACTTTACATACACTTTATGCGAATGTAGACACTTTAAGACTTATGGCCGTACTGAAATAATGTATCTTATCAACAGGTGATGCTTTGCCTTTGCGTGTGCTGCCCATCACCGAACAGCATGGGGTGCACGTCGGAGGGTTAACCTTGGAAGGCGACACATGCTTGATGAATAACAAGGATTCTGAGTCTACCTTGTGCTTAACAGTAAAAGGGAGTATTTCTTTCGCCCACAGAAAATCTTTGAAGGGTGGACTCACCAAAAACACAAAATGTAAAAAAATACTGAAGCTCCAGAGAATGACTTGTCTATATGTTTTCCTTTGGGTAAATGATGGGAGCCGACTTTCATGGTAAATTAATACAAGACACAACAATAGGATGATCTGTTCCACACGCGTTCAGTACATTATGTTGATGTGTGTGCGTGCGACTGACCACGTGTGACAGAGATAGCGTGAGGCTAAAAGCGGGCAGGGGGTCCGACGGTCTACAGTTCTGAGGGACTGCAGCTGTCCTGTGTTCTTTGCTCTTTGATCAACCCATTTCATTTAGCATTTTAATCAGCTCGCCGTGCAGGCGCAATTGTGCATGTCCAACCACAAGGCACCAGACAACCAATCAAGAGAGAAGACACAAACCGCCAGAAAACAAGATGAGTGACAGCCGCAAATGAAGCAGCATTTGGATGCATTTTAACAACACGAGGGCAGCAGGCAGAGGGTAGATTCAAGGCAGTACACTCACAGACAAAGCGGAGGGATTTTTGTAATGTTTGCAGCGCAGATCACTGGTATTAGGTCTGGAAATATGAACATTTTAGTTCAGTTAAACCTACTCCACGCATGTAAAATGAAATGAAATTGATGAGATGTCTGAGTTTGAATCCGATCCAAATCTTACCCAATCATTATCCTAGCTATTATTTCACAGATAAACCTAGTAACAGTAACAGTAACCAGTCATAATTCCCATCACACGTATGCTGTTAATGTTCTGGTCTTCTGAAGTTGATGGATTAAGTATTAGCATACCATTGTCTGTTTTGCAGACCCAGCAGACACAGAAGCGTTATTAATTTGGTGTTGTGTTTCTGGAGATCTGTCAAATTTAAGTCCGGCCTTTACTCTCCTTTCAGCTTTGTTTTGGTCTCATTAGCTGCTAAACGCTTGGCAAAAGTTGTTTATTTGCCGTTTAGCGCTGGGAAGCTAGGAAACAGTGGGTTTTTAGCGTTTTTTCACTGAAAACAGCTGCCTGCCGTAGCTGGAAATGAGACGTCCAAAAAAAAAAACATAATAAGTAGCTGAAGCCAAGGCGCTCTACAGAACTGAGGAGAGATGCACAGCGGGTAGATAATTCTCTGTGGGGTTCACCTTTCACATGACATGCACTCATTTGACCTATTGTGTATATAAAAATATTGATTAGAGCAGATTTAAATGTAACCTTTTTCAGTGCTTTGAGCACTAATAATGCCATCCCACTCAGCTTCATTGTGTTGGGGTGGCAGCAGGGTAAAAACCAAACTATCTGCATTACTCATACTAGATGCTAGAGGTAATAGGGAGGTGAGGTCACGATTTAACATAACCAGGAACTGTCAGGAAAAGAGGTTTACACTGAACGCAAAGTGCTTCTCTTCTTGGGAAACTTTGGTCTCGTGCTGTCTGTGGGACCTTTGCTTTTGTGTTCCTATATGCAGGAGAATATCAATTATTTAATGCTTATGTTCTTGTTAGCGGACAACGCCGTCCATCTGACAGTCGATACGACACTTCAGCACTTTATATAAAGGTACACATATTCACCATCAACTAGTTGTTTGCATATTAGTTGCATATTGGCTCTTTGTCATTAAAAAAACACTTATTGATGACTTATTCTGCAGGACCATATTCTACAACTACTAAGACATTGACTAAGAGTTTTCCCACAATTACTCAAAACTGAAGAAAGGACGTTGTTGTACATGAATTAGGATTTTAATAGCCCTAACAGCCAGGCATTAAAAAGTGCTTTATAATGATGAATAAAGAACCAGTAATGCTACTAATATGCTTGCTAAAAAGCAGCTAGTTAATGGTGAATATGTGTACCTTAATATAAAGTGCTACCAAAATGTCTCCTGTTCCAGAGTGAATAATGAAAGCCATTATTTATGCGCCCTGTAACACACCATTATCACTTGGTGTGCTGTAAAATAACACATCTCTGACCCTAAATAACCACTGCTGCTGTGTTGATGGTTTCCAGAGCGGTGGCATAAAAGGAGGCTGCCTTAGGTGGCTGCAACATGGGTGAAAGCCTGCCACTTCATTACCTCATTGCCCACTGGTTATGTCCCACTTTTACATTCCCAGCCACACTAAAGAGATTGCCATTGCTGCACCAACTGTTGTTGGCCACGTATCATTACCTCAATATGTCAAATTATGACTAAGCATCCACAGCGGAGATGGTGAGTCTACATGGCAAACACAGTGCCATGTTATAATATGGCTCACTGACTAATTCTTTCTTATTTGGGTCCAGGATTGAAGAGGTTTAGGAGCCCCTGATCAGATAGAAAGCTACTTAGGGTATTAAACTGGGGCAGGGGGTTCTCAGAACTTTTACCACACAGGATTAAAATTGAGTTCATTTAATCTCACCCTGGGACTCAAACACACTAGTAAACTTCTCCTTGTAGAGAGACCCACCACAAACAACCAAAAACTAATTTTCAACCCACTTTCAGAAACTACAGGTCTAGGGAAATGAAAATCGAGGGTGGGGTGAGGTATAAATTGGAAAGTTAGCGTGTCGCTGATTTCATGGAGAGTGTTTCTTTGCTCGTCGACTGAAACTCCCCTTTTTTTTTTTTTTTAACTTTCTTTTCATCTGTTTGCTTTCTTCACTGTGTTTTCATTGTGCATGTTACAATGATAGAAAGCAGTTACACACTATAAACAACTCAATGAACTGTGTGATGCTCTTCATAGGTAATAAACAGAATTAAAATTTGGTCACAAAGGAAAAAAGTTGGGCAGCTCTTGCTAATTTGCTTCTTTGTTTCTCCTGCCTGGGTTGCCAGATATGCAGATTCCAGCCAGTGTTTTGGCCAGCAGGCAGATAATCTTGTTAGGAACAATTAACTCGGTTGTATTGTTGAATGTAAACTCAATCCCTCACACAGAAGCATTCAAAACAGCAGCTGGCACCACAACCAAAAAACTCCAACAAAATGTCAATGAGGATCAACAGTCCTGCATTGAAGTTGGAACAGAACAGCCAAAGTCATCCCAACCTTCACCCAGTGCGTGAGTGACGGAATACCTCACAATAAAACAAATCAACTAAACTCTTATTCTTCAGTGTAACAGATGGTGACAGTCATCTCTGTGTTTACTGCTGTGAAGAAATTAAACAAACGAATCGGATGCCAGAGAAGACTGGCATCCCATATGTTAAGTAATTTCAAGAGTTCTGTGATTTGTTGGTAGTTGACATTTCACAGTTATAAAAACTCTTTACAGACTGAGTCTCACTCAATATATTTACTTTAAAACCTGCAATTACTGATTTTTTTTTTTTGGCTACTTTGAGCAGCAGAAACAAGTCGTGACCACAGCATCGACCTACAAACACCATTTGAGTTGCTTATTTACACATCCGGCAGTTTAGGAGCAACACTATCATTCATTTGGTGTCATATTTGTGTCCACCTGATGAATGTAAGTCCAATAATCACTTTCCTTTTAGCTCTGTTTTTGGTCTCTACCAACTCCTGAGGGACATATTTGGCTCTTTAGCTGCTAAATGCTCCATTATGCTCACCAGCTAGTCGCTAATTGTGGCTGTCTGCAGGTAGTGTGCAGTGTGTTTTTAGAGCTTTTCCACTGAAAATGCCTGCTGTGGCTGAGAATGATGCTATGAGTGCAGTAGGTATGAACCAGAACAGTAAAGTTGTGGGCTGGAAGCTGAAAAATGAGCTGAAACTTGATATAAAGCTCCATAAAAAATACCTGAGGGAAGCTGCAGACTATGATTAGTCTCTGCAGGTGACCCCTTTTACACTGTCATATTATTGCTTATTCTAGTAAAAATATCAGTTAAAGCCACTTCAATTACTTATAATTAATGAATTTATATATGATCTCCACCAGATTTTTTTCCTTTGGTACAGCATTACTACTACAGCCATGCTAGCAGCCATGTGGTGCTCTGAGCTAAATGCTACTGTCAGCATGTCAGTTAACATGTTCACCATGTTAGTTTATTACATTAACATAGTTCTGACCCTTATCGTGCATTTACATGCTAACGTTTGGTAATCAGCACTACACACAAAGTACAACAGAGAATGATGGGAAGGTCATTACTTTTGCTGGTATTTGGTCAAGAGCCAAAATACTGGACGGCTTGAAGTTTTGATTTGATCTCTGATCTCAACCTGAGCCGAGCCATCTTATAGTTTCATTTCAAAAGCCAAAAATGTCATCGCAGTGGTGGTGCTAGAGGGAAAAGTCAAGGGATCACCAAAGTAAGTGAGATTCATCCTCTGAGAACCATAAATATCTGTACAAATGGTGAGTCCGTAGAGGAAAAAACAACATGTTTAATTATGTTTCATAATGTCCCAGAGAGACGAAAGTAACATTTAGGATAAATGCAGTCATTTCATTTCATCTCTTGCAGTAGCAATAACAGAGAGATAAAACAGATGAAGACATCTTCACCCTCATTTCACTTCTTCATTATCTGTGCAGGTAGCACAATGCTGGAATGACACGCAGCTATTGTGTTGCTCTGAAAGGAGAACAGAGCTCTAAATCAGCTGAAAGCATGAACAGCTGTGTTAGCAGCCTACAAAAAGAGTGGTAAACCTAAATAAAAGTAGTTCCTGGTGTGTTTTAGACGAAAGTAGGCTAATATGACCTGAAAAGCTCACGTGTTTGATTTTCCCCACGCGTTCTTTCATCTGACAGGAACACTTACACTATGCTCACAAACCCACAGAATATGTTTTTAGTTACAAAGCAGCTAGTGTTGTTCACAGAGGCCCGACTAACTCAATCAGACATGTCCATGACAGCTTGTTGTGAGCATTAAGACAAATAAACACCTCCCAGCACAGGTACAAAACCACTGTTTGGGAAAAGTTTGAAAGAAGCATTCGAAACTATGAGCTTAGCGTAAGAAAAAGAACAGAGTCATGTAATTGCACGGTGTATTCAGAAGTGCACACAGGATAAATACTACATTGTATGACACAGGAGGCGGGAAGTACATACACAAAAAGCCTGACGTTAAGAATAAGAGCAGATAGACAACATATGCTTCTGTCTGCACTGTTCACTTGTACCCTCAGATAGACACCGAAGAAGTCAGCCATAGCCTGCTATCTGTCAGGAATAAGAATACTTAGCCTTGCTCACATGAGTGTGGCTAATTCAATATGACATCTTTCTAATAGGTAGTGTGGCCACTGGGAGGATGGGACCAAACACAGAGAGTACAGATATCAGAGGTGGGGAGGAAGTCAATGTAAATAAAGCTCTAATGAGGTCTCTAAATCTTTCATGAGTATGGTGGGATCTGTTGGTAAAATCAAGAGGCAGTAAAAGAAGAGGCCCTCCGGACTCGTCCTTCGATAATTCGCTAGCTTTGCTGATTAGGATAAAACAAGGCCATCACAAAACAATCTGTAGCAATAATGTGTGGAAATAGACTATTACAGCAGCAGCAAATTATTAAGCCGTGCTGCTGTCTGAGGTAGTTGTTGCTATCATGATCAAAGAATCATGACACGGGGACAGAAGCTGTCTCGCCCAACAGTCCTGTTTGATGTGACAGTGAGCATCCAGGTTGATGGGAATCAGGAACTGCAGAAACTGAGTCATCGTCATTGCTTGATGCTATTTTATTTGTTATTAATTTGAATGTTAAAATGTAGAAAAAAGAAATAGAAATCAGCGTCAACCTTCACTAATTAAAGGTCCTATGAAATGAAAACAGTGGGTGTTTTAGGGAGTAAATTAGTAATCACAGACACGGGGTGGATACCAAAATCTGTCAAACTGAGATACTGGGAGTGATAAATAAGGTTTTTAGGCAATGCAACCATCTTGAAAAAAATAAATAAACAAACCTTTTTGCCAAAATTTGACCTGAACCTGACTCCACTTTTCAAAAGCCAGAGAAACATGCTTTGAAATGCTTTCTCACAGTTCCTGGCCAGATGAACATCGCTGGCAAACTCAGAAACTCTTCCCCATCTGAATTTGACGGTTCAAACAGTCAAACTCCAGGCCATTACCTCCATGTACACAGGCACAGGTCATGCAAGGTCAAACTGTTTCTATGAGGAAGCTTTTACCAAATCACTGGGGATTCTGAGCTCTCCTTAAATCGAAACTATGGTTGAGATGTCATCTTCAAACCGGGCTAGTTTGCGAGCTCTGCAGATGACCCTGCTTGGCCCCAGTCAGGAGACAGCATCACTGCAGTCTCACAGCACATAGCCTGTATTCATAAACCAATACTGGAACACTGGAGCCAAACTCTATTATAAGCTATGCTATTAGTTAGCGTCCTGGCTTGTAGCTGACTACCCAGGCTCGATGGTGGTTGCTAGCTTCATTTGTATCAAATACCTTTTCCACTGCATCTTATCTATGAAATATATCTTGGTACCATTGGACTTATTTTGTATTGATTTTGTAGTTGCTTAAAATCATTTGTATCAGCTTGGATTAGTCCCACAGTCATCTGCATACATGTTCACCATATATGTAGAAAAACTGCAGGAAAAATACCAGTAACATTTGGATTTACAAGGAGGCACAACCTTAAATACAGCATGATGCCCTCACAGTATTAAAAAATCCTACATTTATTTCAAAATAAGAGACAAAAGAAAACTAAAGCATTTAGTGATTAAAGCAGCGGTTCCTAACTGTGAACCCTGGGACCCACATTAGCAGGAATTACCCAACCACGAAGGTAATTTAGCATCCCATGTGTGTCACATTCAGTGAGCAGATGAGTAACACGGAAACCAGCAGGACGTTTGCCCCAGATTGAGAAGCAGTGGAATAACAGACGATAAACTGCACGAATTTATTTCTGCCACACTTTAACATAATAATCCCTCTTATGTCTTACTCAGCCTTTTTCAGTGTGTTGGGAGTTTTTGTGTGTTGAATCGCTAAAATTGTCATAATTTGTAATCCAGGCTGCTGTGACTCTGCACACTTTATATGTGTATCTCAGGGATTTACAGGAGAGAGGATGATTTGTTCTGCTTTAGAGTAAAAAGCCCTGAAACATCAAAACATTTGGAGACAAGTTGATTAAAAGTGTCGTCGGTGCTGTTGGATTATCACACTGCAACAAAAACAAAAACATTTTTTTTTCAGAAAGTCTAAGTATTGAATGGTATGAGCATCAAGAGAGAAACTTTGAGTCAGTGCAAAGCTGATTGGAAGACGTGGTGCCAAAGATCTCATTAAATATGACATGTTTTTTGCTGATTGAATTGGCATTTTAGATGATTTTATCCCGGCTTTTGTACAATCAGTGCGAGGGTGATGATCAGTGACGGACATTAAGGAGCGCAAAAATCAAAGCCAGTAACAAATGACCCTCAGTCAGTGAGTATTTTTTCAAAGGCAAAAAGAAGCAAAGTCGGAAAGGGGCTTTTTAAAATGGAGGTTTGGTAAATGCACATTTCTTGTCCACTAATAATTCACTAAATAAATAAAGAAATACTTTTTCAGCATCTCTTCACAGACCAGCTCCCATTCCAAAGGCAAACACGTAGCAACAGTTATTTAAACCAAAGTCCTGCTGCCTCTGACATCCAGGATTTGACACGGTGACGAATGGACGGTTCCCAGGTTCACAAAGCACATTCTGTCTGTCTGACCCCCCCCTCTCTCTCTACACACACACACACACACACACACACAGAGTCATACTTTCATTGCTTGCATTCCACATTAAATGGACTTACGTTCATTTCCTGGAGGCTTACCCTGACCATAACCACCTACGTACTTGCCTAACCCTAACCCAGGTCTTCACCCTAAAATATCATGACTTATGGGGACTTGCATTTTGTCCCCTACGGTGTGACTGTGTCAACTCATTTGTGTCACACAGACGCACACAGACAGAGAGACGATTGTACTTCTATCCATTCACATAACGCATCCCCCTGCCCCTTCCCCTGACCCTAAACTAATCCTTCAAACCTTAACCCTCAAACAGCCCTTTGAGGGTTTGTCTCACAGTGAGGACCGGCCAAAACGTCCTCAGACTCAAACTGGTTCTCACAAAGATAGCTGTGCAAGTACAAACACACACCCACGTATGCACCCCACCCTCCCACCACACACACACATGCAGAAAAGCAAAGGCACATAAAATAAAGGGGATTCTCACTTGGACACTCAAATGCAGCTTCAACATATAACACACACACACACACACACACACACACACACACACACACACACACACACACACACACACACACACAGCAGGAGCAGCAGCAGCAGCAGCAGTAGTCGTGTGTTTGTCACTGCTGATTCTTTAGCACTAAACAGCTCTACCTGTGTGGACAATCCACTTTCACACATGACTGAGCAAAGCTTCACATTATGTAAGGGTTCACGTGGTGACACCCACAGCAGAATGAAGTTCATCATAAAGGTGAGCTATTGTAAGAGCATCATAACCAAAAAAAAAAAAAAAAAAAACCTACTTTATTGTACCTCACCCCCTCCTCTTGTCACCTCTGACTTTCTCCCCTCACTATCTGCTCTACATTGAGGAGGCGACAGCTTGCAGTAATTTAAGGTAATCGGATGACTCCCTCTCTCTTTATAATCCGAGACACAGCAGGCTGCCTGTGAGGCAACCTGCTTTTGACGGGACCACCGCAAGACCCTTAGACAGCATGCACATACTGTAGCTCATAAGCGACTTGTTGAAAACACACTACACTTAGTATTTCACATGAGGTGGGAGATCAATTACTGTGGAGTGCGGGAGCACTAAATTGCTGCACAATTACAGACTTACTCCACATTATATAATGGATCTTAACCCATAACACCACGACCACCAGAACTTCACTCAGTTTATCCACATTTAAACCAGTTGGAAAAACCCCACACTGTAAGGTGGACACTGAAGTAAAGCCAGGACGGTGCAGGTTACATAAAAAACGGACTTAAATTCAGGTTTAATCGACCCGTGTCGTTATGATCACCGTCCATCACTGGAGACAAATAGCAGAAGAAGATGTGAGATCAATTAAAGCGCGGCGTCTTGCATATAAATGTGCTGAGCTGTCTCGAATTAATTCAAGTCGACGTCTATTTACTAAAGCGGCAGCGGCGGCTCTGATCCTCCTCAGCCGCTTTCAGCACCACGGACAGCGAATTCTCCCATTCAAGCCGAGGAGGAGGCTCTCGGCTCCAACTGTCCAAACTACTGGAGACGACACTGTCATGCAGAAAGCGAGCAGAGTTTTCCATAAGGCATGTGTCAGCAGCTATAAGCCATCCTTACATCTGTCCTTTTGTCTCTGTGTTTGCATCAGGGGCAGCGTTTTCTATTCACATGCAAACTTCTACCAAAAAAAAGAGTGTCGACCTCGAACAGCAATATGAGCTGCAATAGTCTGGAAATAAAGAGCACCAGGAGAGGATGGGAGACACGCAATAAAAAAAAAAAAAAAACGCTGCCTTTAGGTCAGTAAACTCACCACACACGCACAGTGGAAGTCAGAGCAGAGGTGTTTCACTCAATAACAGGTTCAAAAGGGAGATATTGCACAGACTTACCGCGTTATCCTCGTTGAAGCCATATGTTTAACACACAAATCTACTTTTCCACACACTGTTGCCGTCTCTGGGCCGCGGTGAGACACAGCCCGAAGACAAAATCCAGGAAATAGCATCCACACAACTCATCCACCCGCCTGGCTAAAGACAGACCCCACTTTTTTTTTTTTTTTTTTCTTTTTTGGGGGGTGAGGGTGGGGGAGCAAGATATGCCGCCGTCCGCGCCTTCAAGACGAGGAAAAAAAAAATGAGTTGTTTGTTTTCAAGTCACACACTCACACACACACACACTCACACAAGATCGGACTGTTGTGGCTCTTGTGCAGTGGAAAAATAGTCTCCTCTGGTCCTCTTTTAGTTTGAGTCTCCAGTGTGGGACTTACAAGGTAACTACGAGCTCTGTAGGAGAGAGACAGGGTAACACTACACCTCCTCTAGTATTTCCCCCTGCTTTCTCAACCAGAGACAGAGAGGGAAGGAGGAGGGGGGGGGGATAAAGAGACTATGGCGACATTAGCTGGAGAGAGAGAGAGAGAGAGAGAGAGAGAGAGAGAGAGAGAGAGAGAGAGAGAGAGAGGGAGGCGATGCGGAGTCAGAGAGGGCGGTATTGTCGTAAGGTAGCCGCGCATTTACCGCAGGAGCAGCAGCGATCATCGGTGCACCACCGTAATCTAATTATGTCCACGGCAAAAGGCGCACGGATTACCGGCTGCTGGCTCGGCTCTGCTCCCCTCTGCTCTGCTCTGTGCGCCTCTCCATGGCGGAGGGGGAAGCACAGGAGCACTGCTGGGCTATCTGATCAAATTTTAACTCGTCAGTATCCACTCGCACTCCAGTCAGAGGAAGGAAAAAAAAAAAAAAGTTCGATCCTCACATATCTCACCTCAGATTAAACAGTGATATATTCTCTGTTCTTGGCTTTCTTTCGCATCTGAAACCGAAAAAAGACCTAATTATCTCAGTGTGTTTTCTTTGAATGTTTCAGACTTGGACACAGCGCAATTAACGCCTGGGTTTCATGCTTCTTTGGAGCTGTAAAGCAGCCCTGTTTTCTTGGGGAGGTGGGGGGGGGATTAACTGTTCCTGTATACTTACTCCACCGCTGAAGTTATTGTAAGGTATATTTCCAAGCGAAGCAACCTGTCAGACTCTTTCCCAGCAGTGCCCGAAATGTCTTGGTTACTTCTCTTCTTGGTTACTTTACCTTCACTGCCCCAAGTCAGCATGCGACGGTGGCATTTACATGAAGGCGAACACAGATGAAGGACTGCAGCCCTTTCAGACTGTGTGAGAGGCAAGGTGAGCTGTGAAAGAAGCACTCTGATCCTTTACTGAAGGAAAGCAAATGTAAAAACAGCCCACTTTACCTGAGTATCAATGCTTATCATGCAAAACAGACCCTTTCAGAGTGCATCATTAGATATACTGTAACTGTGTACATTATTTACACTGTTAATTCACACCGTTAGGCAGTTAAATCCATAGCGTCATATTTTATTAGACAATCTTGCTATGTTTTCTAAGTAAAATCTTAATCTGTAGGGTGACAATAGGTAACTTTAGCTGTGAAATAAATGTAGTAGAGTGAAGTACAGTATTTGCCACTGAAATGCGAGTAGCGGCTAATGTAGCATCAAGCCTGTAGCCTCGAGCAGAGATGAGGAGCGGGCTTCAGATATCTGGTATCCTCTCACTCAGCTCACCCAGTTCTTTCTCTTTTTCAGATTTGTAGTCATCAGCACCAACCGACGCTGACTCAGGTGACATCACTTGAGGCAATTTATCAGACTTCCTGCAGCTCGGTCTTGAGCCACGAAAGGCTCCTTTACACAGCGTTTTTTTCACATGCAGTATGCAGTGCGAGTTGTAAACAGACTTTGAAGGGTAAAATCAATGCATTTCCCCTTTATGTAGCTGTTCAGTAAACACTTTCCACCACTCTGCAGCATATATGATATATAAAACTATTCATCATTTGAAACCCCATTTTACCTCACCAGCGTATTTGTACACAGAAAGAACTCGAGTGTCTTGCTATGAGAAGACCAGCAGTACTAACAACAATACCACCTGTGTACACCCAGCATGTATGTAACACTACATCTATTGTCAAGTGTTTTGACTGATCAGGCTGAATGAAAGCCTCGCATGACTTCCTAAATGGTAGCGTGTACAAAATCGGTTGTTCAGCTCCAGCGTCGTAATCAGTCAATGGGCACAGGGGGAGATGCACAGCGCACGCTGGCTAAAGAAGCGTCACAGCCAGCGTCTTTTAAAATAATTACTTTGCATATGTAGATTTGAGGAGCCACACTGAACTCCTGCAAAGAATCTGCAAAAAGCTGATTATACATCTTCAGTGTGGGTTGATGAATCTCTGAAGTCTCTGTAGAAAACCTTTGTGCGATCCTGCTCTGGAGCTCTCACCATCTTCATATTAGAACGATTTTCCTCGGCCTGCTGATCTGCTCACTGTTTGTTTTGAGAAGAGATTACTTTCTAGGCAATTGCAAAGAGCTATTTATCGTCTGAGCTGTTGTACTTCCTCAAACTAGATATAAAAAGGAAAATATAGCAACATAGGAGTAAAAAAATGCTACTAGAAGATGAGGATGATAAACATTGACTTCATTTACTTTGTGTATTCTCTGTTAGCCTGTCTGGACAGAGAAGTACACTAAATTGGAAGAGAAGGATCTAAAACTGAGTAACCCTTTACCCTGAGTTAAGTCATCCAGATCTACATCTATGCGGCACAGCGACCCTGCTGATGTTGACTCATCTATTTAGAAAATGGTAACCATGAGCAAACCCCTTCTTTCTTTCTAGGACTATCATTTAAAGGTGAATTTTGCTATCATACCATAGCACAATATATGCATAAAAGTCATCAGAATACTTTATCGGCGGTCATTAAAAGGCTTGGCACCGAATTGTTTTGTTGTTACATTTTGGATCCAAGGTGTCATTTTAACCTGGCAGTAAGTGGTGCTTCAGGGGGACACCTACCGTACAATACGACAAACAATGCTGTTGCCTTCCCTCTTCTTTAACTAAGACGTGTCATCTGCAAATCGGCAAAAATGTTCTTCTCATTACTCCCATGAGCGATTCCCAGCACTAAACGATCACAATGATGCACAAAGTGCTCTGCAGCATCGCTGTGCAGTAGCTTTAATAACACAGCTCAACCGCAAGTGTTCTCATTCAGGGCTTTATCTTTTACTAATAAAATATGTGATAGGAAGAGTGATAGCTGTGAGACGCCCATCTGCTCGATGTTATTGCAGCGCATCTCGTAATTACTTTCCTTATTTTATAATTTGATGGCAAAGTTCAGCAGATATGATGGATGAAGGGAGGGAGCCAGGCCAGTTCACACCCCTGTATGACTGCGAGTCTACCTGTCTGTCCATCTGCTCTGTGGGATTACAGCGAAGTTCCTGTATGTGACGCCCAATCCATCAAGGACTGAAACAGCTACATCTACTGTACACTGAGTAAAAGGATTTCTAAATGAAACGGTTAGAAATTGATGTAGGTACTCACAACAGCTACAGTTACTCTAATTTGAGATCTGATTACATAATCAGAGGATTGAAATTACTACCAGTAAAAGGGGCTTGCAGGCAGAGGGCCAGGCCAATTATAGCCCCTATACCACTGTGATCTTACTTGTGTGTCCATCTGCTCTGCTCTGCTCTGCGGGATTACACCAAATCCTATTGAGCTCAGGGAATGGCAGCCAAGATCAGTAGGCCAGAACTTATCAAGACAAACCACCAGTACAAGAGAGAGTTTGTCTTTTCCAACAAAGCGCACGATAGATCAAAAGGAATGATCATTCACCGATTAATAACGCTCATCTGAGTCGGTACAATTAGTAGATGGCGTACTGAATGTCTGATAAAGCTATTATGGAAATAAGAATTGGTGCAGTGTGAGGCACACAGCCCGAGAGTCTGGTGGTTCAAGATACCATCACATAACCGAGGGAGCACAGTTGATTTTATAATATTATTGATCCATAAAGGTGAAATTCTCTTTCCACTTGCTCGACTCTACAGGAAGTGGAGGCACTGCAGTGAAGAACTCAGTCGCACAGGCAGGCAAAAGTTGTCATTTCTCTTCTGGGTATTTATTCTATTTAACTTCCTTTAAATAAATGGGACTTGACAGTAATTAAATATGGGAATGGCCCTCCTCTGTACTCTTACTAATCTCTTACCAATGCCAGGGAAGCTAAACACTGAATAGTCTTTGGTTTGAGATAAAGGACGTGGGATAACTTATCCGGTCTCATCCGCTGTGTGGGAGATAATCCATAGAAAAGGTAGGCAAGAGGCTGCACTATAACAGAGGTGGGGCGGTTAACCAGATGTTCATTTGCAGCACCAACCAGTTTCTCCTCATCCTTGAAAGTCTGTTTCTCTAGCAAAGCAAAACAGTCAAAAAACCCTCAGGGGGCAGTAATGAGCCCACTATAGCTTTGCACACAAGAAGCAAAAGGCACTAGAAACTCACCTGGACACAAAGGTGAGATTTATGCTTTACTGGAAGTTTTTAAAGTAGTATTTTTTGGGTATTGTGGGAAGAATGACTTGGTCATGACTTTAGGATGAGGCCTAACTGGTTAACTGTCCTGCCTCTGTTAAAGTGCAGTGTTTCCCTGAGCTCTTCTACAGATTTCTGGGGACTGTCTCAGATTATGGGGCTGAGGGTAAATCCATTTTAGTCACAATTTCTGCTATTAGTGCCAAAGCAATAGACAGATCTGATGTTATTAAGGAAACTCAAGAAGGCAACACGCCCGTGCCAAGTTGTTATTTTTTTATAGCGGAGCAATAGAAAGTATCCTGACTGGAAACATAACAACCTGGCATGGTTTGTGCCCAGCCCAGGATGGGGGGGGGGGGGGGGCCTCTGCAGCGGGTGATTAAAGCCACCCAGAACATTACTGGTACTCTATTTAGCAACAGTGATTATCAGTCATGTGAGATGCCTGCGCAGATCCCACATGATATTAAAAGACAATATCCAGCCCAGCCACAGCCTGTTCTCCCTGCTGCCGTCTGGCAAGCGATACAGAAGTATCTGCTGCCGAACCACCAGACTACAGAGCAGCTGCTTTCCTCAGGCTGTAAGACCCCTCCACATCCTTCAAACTCCATCATAATTAAACAGCTCGTCTCATAAACCTGTGAATCTGTGAAATTTACAATGAACTGCTCTGTTATGTTGGTCTTCTTATGCACATTACCACAGCAATACCGTACCATACCACAAGTTTTCTGCACTATAACTTGTTCCTTGCAAATATAGTTTTTGTTTGACTTTGTTGCTTAAAATTAGCAGTAGGATAGCTAGTGAGCTACAGGTGTCAGAATAGTTTTTATAATAAGTAATCTGTTTGATAAAAGATAAAAAGCAAAGGACTAATTCATTAATGAAATCACACAAGTGAGGGCAGAAGAAACACGGAGCCAATTACAAAGACAGCGAGATTTAAAACGTAAAAAGAAAAGGAGCAGAGAAAATGGGAAAAGGAACATGAAGGAGAACATTATATTTTCTGTCTGCCATCTTTGAATCCATCCAGTGCTGGAGCTCTTCCTAGTTCATTCGGTAGAGCAGATGTTAATAGCTTAACAGGGCTAGGCAGTAAGTGTTTAATTAGGTCTGGGAAAAATGATTTATTCAACACATCTGGGCCCATAAAATAACACTCTCTGGACTCTGTCCTTTATGAGTCTCAAGCTGGATCCCCTCCCAAACCTGAAAATATAACTGCCTGCTTCAGCTTGAGCTTTTCGGTCTTGACAGGCCGAATTTCTTCTAAACACCGCCTGTGTCCTGTAGTGATGTCACATCTCCTGAATGGAGCTGAGAACAACTGCACCTGGTGGGAGGAGAGGCGCAGTAGGGGGTGTGTCAGTGACGATCAAGCGGCGCAGTACAGTTTTAGTGTCAAGGATTACTGGGATTTGTGCATGTCGCCTGCCTGCTCAGACCACATCAAAGCCACATGGTGCTAGGTGCAGTTCTGCTCTGTCCTTTCATGGATGATAGCTTTGACTTTGATATTTCCCTCGGGGAGGAGTAAAGAAGACATTTTTTTTTTTCCTCTGACAGCATGCCTGTGTGGCTGTGGTGAGAGTGACCACACAGTGAATGATCACTTGGCCACAATGATGCAGGAGGGTGGATTGTCATGGTGGCCACATGCTTTTTGCATAACAGCGACTGACTGGTGGGTGCAACTTCCTCGCCTCATATCACTGAAGTGGCTTCCTCTTGGACAGGGAGAGCGCATGTTTATTGCAATTTAAGGTGCCATGTATTTATTTAAGAGCTATTTTTGCACCTCGCTCTTTTTGGAGGATTTGTTCTGGGCTCTTCTTTCCACCATAAAATTGTCGTGTTGTCATACTGCCAGGGCGCACACTGTGTTGTTTTGAAAGCAGAGGAAAACAGGTAACTTGATTGACTGTGGCTTATGCCAGCTGCTACACACCTGCTAAAAATGCATTTCTAACCTCAACATTGCATGTGCACCCTGAGCTCCAGGCCCAAAAATTCTCAACAGTCACCCACCGGGACCTGTGTGCTCACCCCATCCTCCTTTTGACTGCAATTTGCATCATGTGACACTGGTTGAACTGTTGATTCAGGCGTCTTAATTGTAATTCAGTTGACAAACACATTATCTGCCTTTGGCTGCATATTCGTGGTGCATTATATTTGCACCTCGACACTCTGCAACTTCAGGATAACAATATTACTTTTCTACTTGGTTAAGTCGGTCTGCACTCACTCAATTTGGCGAGTGATTTTCATCATGCACGGCTGTGACTGGCACAGCTGTTTATTAAAAGTTAGGAGATTAGGAATGTGACTAAGATAATGATTAATTACTACACCCTTCCAAATTCTGTTGCACATCATTCAAATATGTATAATGTCTGATATGGATGATGAACACGTCTACAAAAGTAAGTAAAAATGCATCTGATTTCAGGCTGGTTGATGTTGAGTTCATGGAAGCATCATGCTTTCATTTACCCACTGGTGGCAATGTTATGGTCCCACAGTAATATAAAAACAACTTTATTGCTATTTGTATGTATTGTTTTTGGAGATATTAATGTGGATATCAGTATAACTCAGTATAATCAGTGTAATTAGCGATAAGTGGTCGAGTTCTGCTGCGAAACAGAAGTTGGAAACCACCTTCTGTCTACAAAACATCTATGAAATAATCAGCATTTTTAACCTGATTCTGATGTAACTCTTAAAGTCATAAAAAAAAACAAAACATAATCAAATGAGACTCAAGCTCTCAGCATTTCAGCTGAATACTTGGTGCTAATTCTTCATTTACATTCATTTCTTTTCTAACATGATGCATACTGACTAAAATAATTTAAAAAAGCTCAGATTTGCTCTTTTTAGTGCAAACCAGCCGTTTCCTCCGTAAAGGGATGCTGTTCAAAATTTATATCATACAAGTATGCATATGATGAATGAAAGATGAGAAAATGTGCATAAGAATAAATCAAGTGAGGCTTTAATCACTGCCATTGGTGTGAAACATGGAGCTTTCTTAGTGGCTGGATGGACAACCAGAGACCACGGTAAATCCTGTTGATACTCAAGAGTGATTTAAAGTGGTTTCCACTGAAAAAGACTCCTCTTCAATTCACAGAAGGTCAACTTGGTCTCTATGCCTGATAAAACAAAAGGTAACACATTCCCAAGTAAGCTAACTTTTACGCCGGCTAAGAGCTCTGTTCTGCTCTGGAGGAAAGCTAGCCCTAACAGCACAGGCTTAACAGCAGCACTGCAGATGTTAGCCTCGGGCTAACTGTTAAAAATGTGAGCAAAGGCCGCATCCATCTTGGGGACACTTTCCAGCCACATTGCTGCAATGTTAATACTGCATACACTGGAGTCTTTATCTCTGATTAAACAAAGGGTAACACACTCAGTAAGCTAATGCTAGCTTTAATTGAGAGCTGGTGCTCTTATCCTCTGGAGAAAAGTTGGGCCCAACGACAGATTTAACAACACTGGACCATATCTGTTAGGCTGCCCTGGCTTTTTGGACACTTTTCAACTTGTGCATGGCAGGGCTATAAATACTGAATGTATCTGGGCCTTCATGGTTGCTAAAAGAAAAAGTAGCACATTCTTAAGTAAGCTAACACTAACTTTAGCCAAGAGTTGGCTCTTCTCTGGAGACAGGTGAGCCCAAACAATACATATTTCATAACACTATCTGCCCTGACCCTTGGGATGTAATTCTCAGCCTGTGTATTGGAAGGTTATGAATACTGTAAAACACTGAAATAAAAAGAAATACATGTGGAACATTTAGAAAATATTATTTCAGTATTAAGCAGCCAAATTACAGCTGTATGTCTATTCATTAAGAAAATTGGTTCAAATTGCTGCTACATTACAATATGCTGCTTCACACTTCACTACTGGCTTCAACATGGCAAACAGAAAGGCACATCTGAAATATGAACAATAAAAGTGACGTCCATGCACAGTAGTTAATCAGCAGTCACAATCTGTAAGTGTCTCATCAAGCACTGTACAGTCAGAGCAGGCCTGCTGAGAGCAGCTGCCATCCTGACTAAAAGATATTCGCTGCTATTGGCTTCAGTGCACGGTTTGAAACGCACTGTCTAAATGCTGTTTCAACCGTGTTAGCGGAGGTTTCAAAGGAATCTGAGGTCTAAATAATGTCGCAGAGAATTACTACTCACAAGAAGCAATTTCAGTGTTTAGTCCCACAAGGTCTAAATTAAGTTTGAAACAATTTCATTAGTATTGGTTTCAGCGGTCAGCTTTTGTGTCACATGGTCCAAATGCTGATTCAGGGGCATTTCCATCCCACCAATTAAAGATTTTGCAGGGGGAAACACTGATACATGATTCTGCACCAAATAGAGCCTGGAGGACAGCCAGTTAAATCAGCCTCGGGGCTGATTTATGGTCCACATTTCCTCTCTAACAAGACCAGATGGTACCAGCAGAGACCCAAAGCTGTTTACAATGTACACTGAACGTATCACATTCATATTTGTGTTATTTGTGTGTGTGTGTGCATGTACATGCATGCATGTGGCTGTAAATTGGGTTCTGATTGCCTGATGACAAACCGATCCTCCATTCACACTACTTGTACAGTATATAGTTTATATACACGAGTGAATAGCTTTTATATTTCAGATTCCATAGGGTGACCTATAATTGTGTTCTTGTTGTCACATAATTAGAACGCCCAAAGTGCACACAGGAGCTGTGCACTCTGCAGAGACGCTGAGGTAAATGTAAATGAAACTAAATCAAAAGAGCAGAACAGTTGGCTCACGTTAAAGCCACAAACTATGATCCAATATAATCTGGTGCTGTTATTGTTTACATCAGTTATATCTGTAAATGGAGAAGTAAAACAAGCCTATAGTCTCATTTTAAATGATTGGTTGAACAACACACAAAACTCTTACCTCTCAACTATAAGTCGAGTACGTATGAGAATAAACCTACACTTCCTATTGTTGAAAAATACTAATGGGGTATCACAGTTATTTTATCATTATGCTGTTCCGTCATTGGCCTTTCATACTGTAATTTATCCAACTCCAACAGAAGCAGCCAGCCAGCCTGAGGTAATTTAGCCGACAGCTGGCACTTCAAGAAGCCTGTGGTCTCCAAAAAATATCACAATGGATATCAAGCAGTTTCAATTCAGTCCATTTCTGCATGCTTTCCTGGCATCATCCATGAATCAATTAAAGAATGAATACATACATTCGACAGCGACTCAAAAAATGATGAATCGAATGAATGACTTAATGAACTGGTTACAGTCACTGATTCTCCTTGGTGTTTTTGCCACAGCAACGCCAAACGTCTGCAGACTCCCTCCTCGTGTGTCACAGCTCTGAAATTCAGCTTCTTTAACTGCGGCAGGGCAGAAATCACATGATTCCTAAACATACATACACACTAAATAAGGTTTAAATCCAGGCGCTCCGTGGACATTCTGTGCACTCCAATACAGTAAATTTGGTGTTGAGTCTTTAGAAAGTAGACCATATCTGTACTTTTCTGGTATTTCACATAAACAATTAAATCAAGAATCTGAACACATGAAGAAATCTAAAGGTTAACAAAGGCAACAAGGCTTACCTTCTTTCTGTGTGTGCAAGCATCTGGTTGCAGTGGTGGAAAGTGCCTTATTATATTTACTCAAGTACAGTATTGAGGGGCTCTTTATTCTTCTACTCTTCTACATTTCATTTGCAAACACTGCACTTTTTACTCTCACTAAATTTATTTGACAGTACATTTCAGGCTAATACATAATTAAAAAAAAAAACATATGAGGTCAGACAATGCTAAGTATTTTATTTTCTTTCCCATTGATCCAGTTCAAGCACTGACTGTTTGGGGCTCCTTGTCATGCTTCAGGTGTTTCTCTAAAGAGACATTTCCCCTCCAAACTTCACAGATGGTTTCATTTAAAAATAGTGTCAGGCACAAATAAGTCTCCAATGTTTCAATATAAAGCAGAAAACTGGTGAAAAGTATAAAAAATGAATATAAATTTGTGTTGCAGAACTTTGTTTTTTCTTCTTCCTTTTCCATCTCATGACTACAGTATGCTCTGCGGTCGTAAGTCAGCGGGCACCTGACCATCACACCTATACGAGTTTATTGACCACCTCAGTCTAAAACCATGGGCGTCATTCTGGAGCTGGATCCCCCTGTACGGCTGTAACAACCACCACCCGTCTGGGAAGGCTTTCACAAGATCTTGTAGCGAGCCTATGTGAATTTGTGCCCATTCAGCCAAAAGAGCATTTGTGAGGTCAAGCACTGATGTTGGATGAGAAGGCCTGGCTTGCGATCGGCATTTTAATTCCTCCCAAAGGTGTTCAGTAGGGTTGAGGTCAGGGCCCTGTGTAGGGCAATGAAGTTCCTGCAGCACACTCTTCTAACCGCAAAATCTATGGAACAGCAAAGGGTTTTTCTCGAAGGTCTCCCATCCTGCATCCTTCACGGGAGCATTAAGAAGACAGTAAGAATGAGGGCTGTCAATGAATCTTCTACATTTGAACATCGAACTGTAAAAAACATCCACACATTGGACTGTCTGGACGCTGCTCTCCCAATCCTCTGCTGAGATTTATTTTGTTTCTGTTGCATTTGAATCAAGTGTATTTTACAATGATAAAATTACTGCTTCTGTGAATGCAGTCTGGTTGCTTTGGCAAGAGCGATATAGCTGCTGTTTATGGTTAAACAAAACAGACAAATGCCCAGAGGGATTAAATTGCAGCCTGTTTTGTGGCTTTTGTCACTTTTCATTGTTTGAAAATGAAATGCAGGTCCAGCTGATATGACTGAGCAATTCAGCAGCACAGTATAGGACATTATTTTGTTTATTTTGTAACGTGTCGGTATATAGATCTTTTAAAAGACACGCTTATTTTGAAATAATACATAAGTAGTATGTCTCTGTTTCTATAGGTTTGTCCTCTTATGGATGTAATGGGCAAAAATGTGTTTAGGAATAATCAAAAGTCATTTGATTTTTAATTACCATTTTAAATCTAAACATTTGTCTACGGAGATTTCATGGCTATGTGCTGCGACTGACATACTTGAGCTCAATAAATAGCCGGGGTGTCCACTGACTTCTGGCCACATAGTGTAGTTATAACAAACACCACCTTGACTAATTATTGTCTATCACATTTGGCCCATCTTATAGTTCCAGTTTCTCAAATATGAGGATTTGCTGCTTTTCCTTTTAATCGTTTGAAAAAAGGTCATTCATTATAATTAATTTTGAGGTTTGGACTATTGGTTGGACAAAAGCATTGTGAAGGTGTCACTTTCAGAGTTTTTAGAAACCAAACATCAGCTGGTTAATGGAGAAAATAGTAAAAATAATACTTTTACTTAGTACTATATTCAATGCAGGACTTTTTACAGTGTGGTATTAGTGCTGTTACAACATCATAAATTACAGCAGCCACTTCAGGGGTACCACTGACAGCACACCTGAGCCACATTTAAAGCAACTACAGTGAAAATCAAGCACTGCCAATAGTTTCATGCATATGTGCTTTTATATAATTATGCTGCAGCGTCGTATGATTTAAGGCGATGGATTGCAGTCAGTATGTGTTCATTACACTTGAAGGTTTGCGCCACAACAGACAAATGAGGGATCAACTTGAGTTCAATTCATTACAACATTGTGTCTAGTTGGTAGCAGCACATGCAGCATAAGGTATCTGTGAACACTTTCATCACAGCACTTAACGTGTCAAATCGAGGAAGAACACAGTGCTGAAGGTTTTCACTAACTATAAATGCAGATGGGCTAAAAATAACAACCTTTCATGGCATTGTAGTGCTAAGATAAATGTTATCAAACGTAATGTTACCAGCTATTACAGCAAAGCTAAGTCTCCAGGAGACCTGTAGGAATATTAGGATGCAACGATTAACAGCATAAGGTCACTGCTCAACAAGCTCAGACAGACTATAAAACATTAACGTTAGAGGAGTATTATACTACCTGCAACACAGCTCATGTGATTAAATGATAGGTCCCCTGGAGGGCCATACATGTTCAGCTCTGAAAGCACGTCGGTAACAGAAAAATATTTACCTAATTTGCAGATAAATACAAAGAAAACAAAATGCATTTGTTTTTCCTTGTTCTACATTAAACATTGTTCTACAGCTAAATCAATTTTCGGTGGTGAGCAGCCACTGTTGCTTCAGTGTTGAGGAGCTAACGCCACTTAAGACCTGAAGTAGATGAAATCAAACAGGGAGGAATGACTGAAGGACTGGCAGTTCCCCATAAGAGCTTTAATTGGTCTTAAACCAATCTTAAATATATATGTATCATAATATACTATCATAATTTATCTTACCGCCTTGTCTTCGTATGCAGTCGTTGAAAATGAAATTGTGAATCCCTTGGCACAGAAGCTTGATTCAGTACAGCCAGATGTCTGAGAGGACTACTCTATATTTAGGAATGGTCTTTTGTGCTTTTCTGTATGCTTTTTGTATGAAGAGCATTGGAAAAAATAATGTTTTGTACACAGAGAACAAAACACTGTCCAACGGTTCAACCAGACTGACAACTGAAAAGGGAGTTATTCTTAAAAACTTCAAAAATGGAAACAGAAGGTTAGTCTGGGGTTAGCAGCATTGGCAGCAGGAAGAATTAAGACCCACTATGAATGTTTGAAAGCCATAAATGAAAAGTTCAGTCCTCATTCTCTTTAAACAAAAGTTAACAAAAATACACACGTGAGCAGATGTATGCCACATAACAAAGATGTCCGCTGCATGCATGAACGCACAGAAACGTGTGTGTGCACTGAAAAAGGAAAGAGAGGTAGTAAAACAATGGCTTATTGGGGAAGCGCAAGCAAGAGGGTCTTCAGGTCAAACCCACTGGCACTCTGAGGTCTTCTGGCATGTTGTGCTGAGTCTATATACTCCGTCACCTTTTTTTGTGTGCTGAGATAGGCTCCAGCGCCCCTGAATTGGACAAGCAGACTGAAGATAAATAAAAGAGCCCAGAAAATGCAACAGAATATGAGTTTCAGAGGTCAACTGGAGGACGAGTTTAAAAGGAGGAGCTGAAAGAGGGAAGAGGTGATGATGGAAAATTACATCCATCAGCCCGAGTTTTTCCTCACCTTGTCGCTCAATCAAGATGACTGTGTGTATATATGTGTGCGCGCGTGTGTCTAATAGCACAATAGCATCTGATTGAAGGAGTAAGGGCAGTCCTTCAATAAGATGAAAACAACAGACAGACAGACAGACAGACAGACAGACAGACGTGCAATGAGTCAAAGTCAAGGACGCAGACAGAGACAGACTGGGTGGAATCCGCTGCGTATGTGACCAAAGTTGCTGGATGTCAGACTGTGTGAATATGAATCTGAGGAGGTTCAGTGCTGATGAGCGACTTGTTAAAGCTTCCTTACGGCTGATTTTCAGTTTTAAAGGCCCACTGTTTAAAGGCCCATGACTGTAGAACTAGAAAGTGTGTCTTAACGCGGTGTAACTCAGGAGAGGACGTTGTCGCTGGTGTGCATGCGTCTTCCTCTTGGCTGAATCTCTTCACTCAGAAAACAGGGTCATTTCAGTTGAATAAAATATCAAACAGGTGTCCCAGTATCCCTCAAAATGCAGGCTTATGTCCAGACCAGATGGGTAACACTCTTCACTCCATCCCTCATCTACTTGCCTTTGAGTGATGTGCTTAACCCCCATTTACTAAAGCGAGCCTGTTCAGCAGCAAATGTATGGAACCGAAATTATCCGGCAGCTCAAAGGTGTGAATGTGAAGTTTTTAAAAACTGCAACCCAGGGGTTAAAAAAATACTTAAAAGGGATCAAACAATGCTTTTAAGAAATGAATATGCATGATGGTATAATGGCACTAGAGGATGTGCTGTAGGTTACAAGACAACCAGCATGTAAATGAGTAAAAACAGTGTGAAAGACTTTGTGCCATTGACAATGCGTGCTAAGTTGCACAGAACTGCCACCTATGAGCGCGTGTGTGAGACCAACAACACAACGATCAACTGCCCGATAAAACTACAGACCCAGTCTATTAAAGTCAAGTGACAGAGTAAAACTCTGATCATCCTCCAGCCTGTTATACTGAAAAACACCCAAGCATATGTGCGTCAGTCTTGCTGTGATTTAAATAGACTGCTTCTCCTGTGGAGCAGACCTGTGAGTGATCAACTGGCACACAGTGGATTCAGAGCAGCCAAAAACGTTGGCACGAGCCGCACGCACAGCTGTTGTGTTCACTGCTGCTGGTTGACATGTAAACCAACATGAAGCAGGAGTCGCTCAGAAACCATCCAATGTGTTTTGGAGTGCCCGCCCCCCCCCCCCCTCCCCATCCTCCACTGCAATTAAGCTATTGTGAACAATCTCTGCCTGGGAGCCAAAAGTCATTATTTCAATAAAGGTTAAATATTCAGGATTCTGTGAGACATTTACACTAATGTGCTCAAGAGTAAGTGGCACAACACAAACTGAATATAAAGAGAACTGCTCTAAATTTAGGCACTGATGGTCTTAAAAGCCGAGATCAAAAGGTCAAAGAAATATGAGACCTTGGAAGAGAAGTTGTGATTTTTATAAAAATGAACTTGGCAGAGCCTCTTTTGGAAACTATCAGTGCAGCTTATCTGCTTTCAAATTTACAACAAACAATAAAAAAATGAACAAATAATCAGATCTTAAGCATATGATTGGCATGTACAGAGACTGCAGAACACAAAAAAGAAAGAAAATTGGCACTGAGTGTAATCTGTGGTTCTGTATAACAGCCCATGATCATACATTGTGTTTGGTTTGGAGACACAGAATTGGTGGAGTTGGGGCAGCCTTCAGTAACTGCTTCAATGACACCCATTTCTCTATGCATTTGAGGTAACAGGTGGCGTGAGCAAGCATAAAAGCAGAAGACAAGAACTTCAAGCTGCACCCCGGCATGTGATCTGCTTAAATAAAACCGCAGCTTGAATGTCATGACACATGTAGGGGTGGGCGGTGTACCAGTTTCACCACCATCACCGGTGTCACGTTCTGTCACAGAATGGATCTGGCTGTCATCACCGTGGTAAACGTTTCAGCATGTTAAAAATGTACTTCACTGTGGCTGCAACAACGTGCAATTAGACGGCTACGCACATACTCATAGAACTGGAGTTACATCAAGGATGGATCGATGCCGACTTCAAGCATGGAATCTGCATTTTTGTTTTGTTTGCAACCAAAATGGCATTGTTGCTACATTAGCATCTCTGCATGAGTCCACGCCTGCAAGCATTTCTGATAGTTTTCCACCCGGTTTCTTGGTCTACACATTTGGGTATATTCCCCCCTGTTAAAATTAAATTATGTCAATAGTGTATGTCCGCCTGTGTCCTTCCCCTTCACTACTGATCCGCTGCTCGTACAGGCAGCACAGTACAACAGGAGTTCTCTCTCTCACAGTCTATGTCATCAGGTGTGGCCACTAGTAACTCGAAGGAGCTGCTGCCCTCACCCTGGCATGAACCACTCAGCAAAAATTTTGTCATATGAAACTCACTAAAGAAAAAAAAAAAAGATTCATGTCAAATGTGAAGTGGAGCAATTTTAACGCTGTCATGTATCATCAGTCTGTTCAATGTATTTCTTGGATTATTTTTGAACTGCTGGATTTCTCTGACAATGGCTTAATTCATGACTTCTTCCTTTTCACTGAATACATTTCTGTCATGCCCTCAAACGTATTGCATTCAATATTATAACAGCAATTGCAGCCTCTGCTCCAGTAAGTCTTTTCCATTTGAGAAAAGTGACTCACGTCCCTAACTTATAATGTCTCCTGCACTGTCAGTCGAGGAAATGACATCTCTTCCTTTTCTGCTTGGATTCCTCCCTGTTAGCTTGTTGCATGTGTAAATTGGTAGAATAAAGCACTTTGATTCAAGCGACCTGACACTGAACCCTGACATTGCTGGTGAAATCTTAGACAAATAAAACATGTTCTGTTCTTTAACTCCACTCCCGCTCAGGCGCTAATATCTCAACATTGGCACAGTTACAAAAATCGATCAGGACTATGGGTCCATCGTGTATTATAATTAGCTGTGTTGTAATTGTTCGAGTGGGTTCTATAAGTCTCACCCACATACCCCACCCTTCCTATGCCTGCTGTTGTATTGCCAGCAAAAAGTAGCCAAGTAAGCTAAAAATGAAGAGCAGCCGCTAAACAGGAGCAAACATATCTGGCAATACTGAGCTAATGACAGAACAAAAGCATGCTTCTCCACTTGAAATGTCCAAATCCATGAAAAATTACCATGGAAAACGGGATGTGGTGTTCATTAACGAGAGCGAGGCTGCAGCTGTTAGCGGTACCTTCCCGTGTGCGCCTAGTTGCTGAACTTGTCACAGGTTAAAAATCCTCAACCAGATTGTTTTTCCTCCATTGCTCTAATTATTTCAAAGCAAGTTCCTGATTTGGTGTTCAGAGACTGTGATTCTACATCTGTCGGTGTTTGATTCTATTTCTCTAGATTCTGGTTTTAGGCCACTTCTTGGGCAAAAGTGCACCGTCAGTTTTGTCATTCTTCCTGTAACACCACAGGAGAATTCAACAGTCATCATCATCAATTTGCCTCTAGGAAACTGAGTTTTGCCAAAGGGGAAAAAGAAACAGACACTCACTCAAAATGTAGCACAACAAGGGAGATAGAAGGGATGGTTTCCCTCTATTACACCTACAACAACAACTGAAAACCAAACCATACCATTGTCGTTTTGGGAGTCGCTGGCAATTGACCTGTTCAGCTGTTCAGGTATGGACCTGGACGTGTTGGCCGTGTTGCTTGAGAAGTACTGATCTTCTCCATTTTCTTGCTTCTCTCTGTCTCCTTCTCACCACTTTCTCCTCTTTGTCCTCTAATATAAGTGTGTGACCCTGTCTGCGGGGCCTTCTACCTGAATGGAACCAGCGATGACACACCATGACAGCACTTTAAAAAAAAGAAAAGAAAAGAAAAAAAAGACTATATTCAGACTCCTTTCTTTTCATGGCTTTGCCCCGTTTCGGCTTTTTCACTCATGTTCTCCCTCTGTATAAAAAGCACCTTTCTTTTGCTCTTCATGCATATCCTCAATCTCTTTCTGTCACCATCCCTCACTCGCTTCCCCCCACCTCCTGTCGTTTCAGCACTGTGCAGGAGGTCATGCTATTAGCCCTCTGGTCAGTCAGCCTGCTCATGGCACGGACACACATGGCTGCCTACCTTGTATTAAGAGTATACTGACAGTCAATCAACTGCCCTCACAGCCAGTCACTCCCTCAGATACTTGGTTGTTTAGTCAGTCGGCCAGCCAGTCAATCAGTCACTTAGCTGCTCTGTCAGATGGTCATTCAACCAATCACACGAAGTATCAGTCATGTCGGCCAGTTTGACAGACAGCATGAGTCAAAGCAGTGTTTCAGTCCATTAGTGAGACAGTTACACAGCTGATGCTAGACAGCGATGCTAATTAGTTACTCACCCAGTTGTACAGTTGAGGTATGTTTGGAGACAAAAGCCTGCAATATGAAGAGATAACCTATTGTGTTGTGTTCTGTTTTATGCTGCATTGCAATTAAGATTTTGGGAATATTGTGTTTATTTAATTAAAAAACTCACATTAGGAGACAAGGACTGCATTTTAAAGTATGATATGATGCCAAAAGGATTGAAAAGGTCTTCATAATAACACAGGTGTTGAATAGGCATGTAAATGAATACATGTAATACCTTTGATCCAAACAGCATCCAAACTCTGCGGTTGCAGTCTGGATACTGTTTAAAGTATAAATAAAACAGAATGTGATAAGTTGCTCATCCTTATTGACATCTGTTCAATTAAAAACAGTACAAAGACAATATATTCAATGCTTTAACTCATCAACTTCATTGATTTTTGTTGATAAGGTAAAACAAAGCTTTATTGATCCCACACTGGGGAAATTAAGTCATTACAGCCAGCAAAGTATTAAAAAGCAAAAAGCGGAGCTGCTGTAACTAGCTGCCACTCGTGCGGCACCATCTTGATAATATCTGCGTACTCTGAATTTGATGCAGCAACGTGTTTCAAACGAGTTGGACAGGAGCAACCAAAGACTGGGAGAGATGTGGAATGCTCCAAAAACACCTGTTTGGAACATTCCGCAGGTAAACAGGTTCACTGGTAACAGGTGATAGTATCATGATTGGGTATGAAAGGGGCATCTTGGAAAGGCTCAGTCGTTCACAAGCGAGGATGGAGCGAGGTTCACCACTTTGTGAACACATGATTGGATAAAGAATACTAATACATGGGCTCAGGAACACTTTGTAAAACCACTGCCGGTAAACACAGTTATTTCGCAGTTGCATTCAGTTTTTATCGACATTTTATAGAGTCCCAACAGGGTTTTATTATTATCATTCAGTAACTTGTACAAATACTTAAGAGGAGTAAACTGACAACTGAAAAATGAAAATGAAAGGAAAAAAACCAACTGAATACAGATATTTTTGTGACGCTAAAAAATGCAGATACACATATTTGCTTTGTATTCGACCCCTGGTGTCTAGAACATAACTGAAGTAGACTGAGGCCTCTTGTTAAAAATCATATCCCCCAAGAGGGCACCTAAAAAGATAGCAAACCTGAAAAGCAGCTCCGACTTGCCCATAACAAAGCAGTCTCATCACCCAGTCTTTTGTTCCAAACCTTTATTTAGCCAAAGGCCAGTGGGAACACTTTTTTTTCAATGCCACCTATTTCACCCTCATTCAATTACACAAAGTGACTCCAGGGAGCTGCTCGATACAGCTACAGTGCTGCTCAGCTGGAGCAGGTGGGGTTAAGTGCTTTTGTCAAGGGCACCACCACAGAGGTCTGCTGGAGAAGAGGGAGAGCGTTACTCAAACACTTCCACCGGCTCAGAGTCGGGGAGGGGCGCCACAGTCACAAGCCAGCATCTTCACCCTGAGATCACTGAGACGTCAGAGCCAAAGATATTTCCCAGATTTGTTGTAAAACTCACTTTAGGATTAAAGTATAGTTTAAAAAAAAAAAAAGAAATCATGGAGCAACACAAATAAGCCACAGTGAATCTGTTTGGTGCTTCTTTTGATATTTTAAGTAACCTCTGTTGATAAATCAATACAAGTTCAGTTAATAAATTCACACGATGCCAAGCAAAGATCAGAGAGTGCTATTTTTGAAATGAAATGCCGTTTTTAATTTGCAACATGGATTCCCAGGAAGCAGATGATTAGCCAAGCTGTTAATCATCTTCCTCGAGGCGCCAACAATATCATTTTTTACCCAAAGTATTAAAAAAATATAAGGGGACTTTTGATCTCTCTGCATTTGACAATGAGGTGCCAAGTATAAGAGTCTGCTCGTCTTCTGTGTTTTTAAGATGCTTTCATGGCGGCAGATGAAATGTCACTGCCTTTAAAGCAGAGTTTAATAGATAATACATATATAGCCTAATCATTTTAACGATTAGTCATTCCAAATAGCCTCCTTCACTAGTCATGCAGGACCTAAAATCATTTTTAAGGTGTCTGCCTGCTGTACACATCCTTATTCTCTCATGTTTTACACACATGGTACCATAATATTTGCACTCATTTGTACTGTTTGTAGCCATGCTAACACACAGGGCGGGTAATACTGGTCAGTCAGCCCACCCCTCTGATGCAGATTGACATATATCAGTAATGACTGCTAGAAAATTTGGTGGACATATTCATGTTAAGTTGGTCCTGCCTTGACTTCTCCTCGGGCGCCACAAGCAGGCCAAAGCTTTGACTTCTCCTGTGAAATCTCTCAACATCCATGCAATGGAGTGGCTCAAAATTTGGTACATTCAAGGTTCCTGGATGATAAATCATAACTTTGGCAACCTTTTCCTCATTCATGTTCCAGTCCACCTTGTATGAACATTCACAATCGTCTGACTTTTAATGCAGCGGCATCGTCAGGCCAAAATTTCAAAGCCAGTGACATTCCCATCAGTGCCAGTTGTACTTGGTGTTTGGTGCTAATTGGTAAATGTCAGCATGCCGACACACTAAACTAAGGTGGTGAACGTTGTAGCAAACACTGTCACCGTGAGAATATTAGCATGTGAACCTTATCATTCAGCTCAAAGCACTGCTGTGCCTGAGCACAGCCTCACAGAGCAGCTAATGTGGCTGTAGACTCTCAGTCTTCTTTTAAAGTTCTCAAGACACAGCTCATCCTGAAATAACCTCATGCTCTAATATGCAATTTGTTATATTTCTTGTAGCAGCAGCCAGGGCTTTTTTCCTCCTTGTCAGACTCTTTTGATAGCAGATAAAAATCTAACATGTATATTGCAGAACAGAACTAAGGATTAAAACACTGAAATCCATTATTTAAAAGGGATTATTTTAGGATACAGACATCATTTTGCAATGTCAATGTATTTCTGCCTATGCGGGTATTGTAAGCTCCAAGGACTTAACTACTGAATATGTAGCTTGAGGTTTGGTTTTGCTAGAGAAATTCTTTGTATAGGAGTACTGAGGGCAAGTATGTGCAAATATTGGCACTGGAATTGTATGAAAGCCTCTCATGTTCTATGATACATTTAAGTGATGTGAGAAAACCAAAATCAATCTCGACATGTGAGATTCTTCCAAATACACTCGAGTTATTACCGGCATACTCCTAAGAATTCCCAATAAGAATCCAATAAAACCGGAGGATTCACCATCTTTTGCAGAGGAATTCCTCTAAGATACAAACAAAGGTACATATGCTGACATTTAAAATCATTATTATGAAGACTCTTGGCAATCCAGCGCGTACAGACAGACTGGTATAACTAAAACAGCTCAAAGATGGAAAAAGTTGATTATGAACTTGAAAAGAGTGCATCCCCAACGGGTAGCTGTAAGGTTTTACATCTCAAAGAGACAGACCCGAAATTTCATAAATGAGATCGTAATTACAAAATAAACCCTGACAAAAGCAAAAATTAACAATCCCAGGAGAAAAATTAAACCACGGTTTATCGTGGTGTGCTTATACAAATTAGGATAAAAGTGTTAATCAAGCCACAGAACTGAAACTCTGTAAAACTGTCTTTCTAAATATATCTTCATTAGGAGAAGAACATCTGTGAAAGAGGTAAAAAAAATGATGCACTCTGCATCCCCTGGAGTAAAAAAAAGGTTCAAGGATCTAAAACATTTAAAGAAAAAACATACCAATGTGAGTTTGTCATGACACCAAGAATAACATATTTTTGAAGATGAAACACAGGAAAATAACTCCTTTGAGATGTTTGACTTGGCCTTAACTTTAGGACATAACACATTCCCAAATCCGAGTAACAAACTTCTATGAATAAATATAAGTATAATGAGCTCGGGTCGCAGCAAAAGGGAATAAGTGAGAGGACAACTTTGTACGAATCTAAGTCTGCATATAAGTCTGCATAATGACTCAATGAGTCTATTAAAAAGAGGCTATTCTCTTCCACTAAACCACCCCGCAGTGCCAGAATCTTTAATGTTCAAAGGTTTTTTACTTGGCATTCAAATTTAAACATCATATTTTGACATTTTCCGACGCATGAACCAATTTCGGGGCTGCTACAGAAGATTCCGAATTTCAACGGAGAAATTCAAAGGACGGCAATTAAGTTAAAAAATGGAATAAATTCACTGTTAATACACGAGATGTAATTAAGAGATGAAATTTACACAGCAAAGATTTGAAATGCATATTCAATATCAATCCAACCTCTCATCCTGTGACATTATCACCAGCTCAAAGCCTCGGGAAAATATATCTAAATTTTGATTGACTTTGCAAAGGTCATGTGATTAAGGAGGTAATGGGAAGATATCTGTCTTTATGGGCTGTCAAGTGAACACTTGACATCAGCAGATTACACACACACACACACATACACACACACACACAAAGACAATCATAGACAAAGTCGTTTAAATGTGCTTTAACCCCTTCCACTGTATTGATGTGTGGGTGTGTGTGTGTGTGCAGAAAAACCATAATTCATTTTTATCAACCACGCACAGACAGTGACCTCTTAACTTGAGAGAAATAAGTGATGGAGAGAGAATGTGTCTGTCTACGTGCACGGAGAAAGAAATGATGAATTAGTGTGTGCACGCGTGTTTTTCACTCCCAGCTAGAATGAGGTTAAACGTATTCTGAGGACACACAGTAGTTGTTTCACACCACATAAAAACTGTGTTTGTGTGTGCAACTGATCCTGTATGCATGTGTGCGTGTGTGTGTGTGTGTGTGTGTGTGTGTGTAATATGCATTTGTGTGAAGATAAGAGTGACTAATGTCTGTCTCTGGTGCAGCAGCAGAGGATGTTACTGAAGGGTTTAATCATCTGTCACACAACAGCCAATAGAGGAAACACAATACTTAACACACCCATTACAGTGTGTGTGAATTAGAGAGAGGATGTGTGTGTGTATTTACACGTATGTGTTCAAAAATGGTGAAGAAACGCACACGAAGGCAGATGTGAGAAAAGAGCTTCCAGACGTATTATATGCATGTTTCTTTATTCAAGCATGGAGATATGTCAGTGCTTTTGTGGTTATCTCTGCATGCGTGTGTGTGTGTGTGTGTGTGTGTGTGTGTGTGAGAGAGAGAGAGAGAGAGAGAGAAAGTGTGTGTGTGCTGGTGTTTATATGGAGCATCTTTGAAGATGAGTGAGCTCTGATAAGAGAAGATTTGTCCGCAGGCCCATTTGGCAAGTGGTGAATTATAAAGCAAAGTGTGAACGACAGCAGACGGTTAAATGACCAGCTGGAGTTAGAGACCGCCTCCAAGCTGCACGCACAACGGCCGAGAGAACGTCTCAGATTTTGCATAGATGCTTCAAAACTGCTTTACTGGAGTTTTAACAGGAGCTCGGCCCGTTATACAGCAGCGCCTCCATTTTTAGCCATCGTAACATTAGCTGTTAGAGCTAATCTTGACTAGATACTAGAAAATGCTCTCACATCTCCGACAAGGAGGCAGTCATCGCTCAGTGCAAAACCCACTGCTCCAACTACCAATGAATGAGTCCTAATCTCAACTAAAAACTCCTCTTCAGGATCCCAGGACGCAAACAAAAATGCTCAGTTTGAGACTCAATACAACAGTTGGCCAACTAAACCAAAGTGATGTCTATTGCATCTAATCAGCAAACTCATTGAGACTCAAACAACTCCAGAGTTACCTCCCACAGTCCGGCCAGTTTGCTGCTGTCGGCTCCAGGGAAGGTCCAGTCTGGGAGCCAAGGCGATTGATAGGGGGTCCACTGAGTAGAGAGGATGGAGAGGGAGAATAATCAGATTCTGTGGGGGGTGAATGATTCATTATAGACCTTTTGGGTCCTTGCAAGGGGTTGATAAGCTGATCAACAATCACTCTCAGGATGGACTGGACCTCTTCTACTGGTGACTAACACTTATACAGACATCTTCTCAATGCATTAATATTCTGAAGGATGGGAAGCTTGGGTGGGCCGGATGTGACCGGGGCCTGTTTGTATGCCAAATGAGCGATTAGCTTTCTAACTGTTTATCAGACATTTCAGATCAACTTTCCACTATATACACAACCTGCAATTTTTCTTTTTTTTCACATTTTTCTAAAGGTGTGATCCGACTACAAATCATGCTTTCTAATCTTATTAATTTATGGGCATGGTTAAAATTTTGCTGGCTTATACATATTCATATATGGAGTACAAAAATGGCTGTAGAAAACAATCTAACAGTGCAGAAAATTAAGCTGTCGAGAGGTTTTCTAACAACTTCCGTGGCAGCAATTTTTGTGAAATAAACAGACATACTGTTGCATATTTAGCAAGTAGACACAGATGTTCTGAGTAAATCAATTTCAAGATGTCGACCAGTTCTATAGTCTTCACATATGTTTTCATTTCCAAGAAGCAGACAGTTAAGGGGAACTCAGAGGACAGCCATGAATCCACGACTGATTTCAGCTGCTGAATCAATTTTCTCCATTAAGGAGACAAACAAATGAAGGTGCACTGGAACTCAGCGAAGTAAATAAAATTTATTTTAGAGTTATGGAAGCGCAGGAGGCTCTGTCACCCTTACAGACAGCTCCAGCTGATTTCTTAAACTCTTATGACAGGAACCCAAAGGCATCTGTCCTGATTTTGCTAAATAGTCCCAGAGTCTCAACTTTGCTTCTAATATCCTCAACTGTAAGGTCAGCATTATTCTTCAGCCTCAAACTTGAAATGACCCAAAGAGTTCTGCCCGTGGATCTTTGTCTGGGCACGGGTCCAAACCGGTCCTTAAATGTGATCACTGACGTTTTAAGATAAATCGTAAACTGCAAGTGGCAGCCGCTGAAGTTGAGCTAAAATGGGAGTAATATGATGTGTCCTCTTTGTTCTCATCACGAGTCTGACTGCAGCGTTTTGGACCAATCGCGCTTGGCTTGGCACAGAATGGTTTCCAGTACTTTCAGGTGGTTAAAAGACACAAATCTCTAATCTAACTTGTTTTCATTGTGATATTCTGATACCGTGTATTCTATGGTCCCAAATGAGATGTAGCAGGATTTGCATTTACATACACATAACTGCTTCATTCTACAACTGAGATTAGACAAACTAAATATATAATTGTGTAAATGTTGTGAATTGATTAAAAAAAACAACATTTAATTGCCTTTAACTTTTTTTCTTTAGTTGCATTTCAACACTTGCAACCCAGTTGTTTTTATAACGCTGATTATGTGAGAAATGCTCCCTCAGTGTGAACTAATTGTTTGCTCTATTCATTCCACAGTGGCGGTCGTGGTCTATACATGGCACGGGGATGAGGAGCCAGTTATCTTCATCAGTGATTCACTTTAACATACATTTTAAAGATGTGATTTGTCCCTAACTGGTGCGTGACTGATAGCTCCACAGAGCTTGGCTTTTTCCCTTGATGATGCTCGTAATGGTTTGTTTTGTTTTCTCTTCTCACAAAGCCTCGTTCAAGCACAATCAACATAATTATTAGCTTGAAAACTTTATTTTCCCGGTGGTGTTGTACACAGAGGCTTTGGGCCATGCTAATTTCCGCCTTTTCGCTGAGCTTTAATTAAGACAACAAGGATTTAGCGTCCTCCAATGACATCACCCAGGGGACTAATTCTACCTCATTTACTCCCCATAACTCTCACCAAAATAAAACGGTCCAAGACTGTTCAGTTTTGAGATTTAAAATAAATTGGGCATATCTTATTGATTATATTTTCAGCATAGTGGGACATTAAAACCCATATGCCAAATTTGTGTTGTACTGTATTGGGACAAAATGTAATAAAGCTGTGTGATCAGGTGAAAACCTTTCAGCTCTTCAGGAAGTAAACAACTATATTTTCAGACTGACAGCTTTGTTTTCTATTATGTAAAAGATGCTGAATCCTTTTTGTGGACCCTTGGGTCATGTGGGATTCCACATGATGGCAGGAATACGGCTCGCAGCCCTTCCTTTGATCATAGCCTACACAACTTCAAAGACACAAAGAGGGAATTTAATTTAACATTTAATGGAACATTTTAAGGAGGAGTATACAAATTCACCTCACGTTACTTTTCTCATGGAACCAGCAGAGAAAACCGTGTTTAAGGTGTCATGGTAGCAAATTATCTGCTCATCACTGTGGATCTCCTAGGACTCTTATTTAACCTCTATTTAGTGAAGCCCGCTTCCGTACCTCTGAATCACTCTGCACATTTTTTTCAGCAATTCAGAAAAAGCTCTGGCGTTGGGCTCCGAGGTGGAAAAAAAACAACAACCAAGCCAGTCAGAGCGCAGAGAGCGGCGACGTCATGCTCTTGGGCCAAAGCCAGAAAAATAAATACATCCATAAAAAGTAATGACAGTAAAATGGCCATATAGGTTGGCTGTTGTAAATCAACACTCTTAAATCAGCACATTTCTTTGCTCTACATGACAAAATTTATCATGTAGAGCAAAGAAATGTGCAGATTTAAGAGTACGTTGACATTTAATGTTAACTGCACCACTACTGCACCCTCTGTTTGGACTAAAAATGTTGATGGAACAGATACATCAGTCACTGTGATTGGTTCGAGCGAAACCCCCAACTCCCTTCTCACTCGCCCAAAACCTAAACCAGCCAACATGAACACGGTGTTAGACTGAATAAGGAAGTCAGTCTGATTATCAGGCTCAGGACAAACCCTGCAAGACAAGAAGTCTGTGAAGGTTACACTGCCTGTTTGCATGTCTGCTGCTGTAAAGCTGCTTCCTTGGCCAGGACTCCCTTGAAGAGACTTAGTGATCTCAATGGGACTTAGGTACCTGGTTAAATAAAGGTTTGATGAAGCTGTCCAGACTCACACACCTCGTCTATACCCGACATTTGCGTCTGATCAAACAGATGCATTTCTACAATGAATGCACAACAGCTCGCACTCACTCTCTACACACACAACTTGTAGTGTGACTAACACACGTAGCTAATTTGATTGTGTATTGGAAAGTGAGCATTGCCAAAATGCTGACAGCACACAGCAGTACTCTTGCTGAACACATCCAGACTTTCTGCAGCTGCTGTGCAGCTAACATGATGCTTTAGTTATGGGTGGAAGGTTTTAAAAACAACAGTTTGAGTATCAACAACCTTCTGCATACTAAAGCCCTGAAGAAAAATGAATCACCGCCACATGTGGAATCCCACAGGGCTCAGGTCTAGAGACTTGGTTAACCTCTTTGCTCCCTTATGCACAAGTCCTGCAAGGCAATAATTACTGCGGTGCTGTATGTAGATTCAAGATGTCAGTGCATGGACACAATAACTCGCTGGACACAACTGAACTGGGTTGCTGAACAAAGACAAGCATTATATTTGTAATTCTAACCGGCAGCAAGATGAAAGACTTATTGCTCGCACTGAATCCAACAGAGGAAATGTTTTTCTAATAGTGCTTTGGTAGAATCAGGTAATAGCTCCAGCAGCCACATCAAGGCAATACCTAAACCTACCTTTAATCTTCTAAAACACAATCAAAGGTTTCATGTCAAGGGATTTAGAAAAAGTGATCATCGTCTCCCGCAGAGTGGATTGTAGCTCGAGACTGGAGCTCTCGTCTGGCCTTCCTAAGAACATAAGAAATAACTGCAACGCTGTGCTGAAGCCACAATTTAATATGTAGGTGAAAGCCAAAATACATTTCTGACGTGTGCTAGCTTGTCCAGCTAGCTTCTAGGTTGCACACAGACTATCCAAATTAAAAAGTTGTTTTCCTGCTTCTTTGATTTATTAATCTTTGCTTCTGCACTTTATTAAACTTTGGGGCTTTTTTTATTATTATTATTTATTATTTTTTTTACTGCTGTCTGACTGCGCTGAAACTTTTTATTACTTTCTTATTGTTTAAAAGTTTTATTTGATTTGATTCTTTATTCATTTATTCCACATTCCTTTTCATGTTATTTTTATGAAAAGCTTTTATGCTGTTGTAAAGCGTGGGTTAAGTCTGCTATACAAATATGCTTGCCTTATAATATGCCTTGATATCAATGTTTTCATTCATGTACATTTTGGTGGCACGTCAGCTCTGAATGGATTTTTCACATCCGACATCTCACAAGGTTGGATCTGATGGAAAACCATGACCCATAATTCCATGACAGTGCAAGCACACATTCTTTGCTGGTTTCTTAAATGGATTTCAGGTCTATTTTTCATGTTCTACTCAAGATCAGTGACGACAGATTACTCATTTACCTGAAGTCCAATTTATTTAGCACACAGGTTGCGAGAACGGACAGACATGGCTGTTGATTTATCTTTGAATTAAAACCAAAAAAAAAGAACCTCATCTGTGGAGCTTTTAAAACAAGCCTCTCCTTATTCCAGCTCTGGGTTTGAACACTGATATCTGCAGGGAGAGGAAATGCATCTTTGCTCTGTTGGCATGTGTGTGCACTGAGAGCCAAAGTGAAAACAATGACAGCAAGGGAGGAAAACTATGTATAAGCATTTGTGTCCAAGTAAATATGAGAAAGATTCAATAAAGATAGAAACGTAAAGAGCGTGTGTGTGTGTGTGTGTGTGTGCATGTGTACAGTAGCAGTGTCAGCAGTGAGGCAGCATTAGTTAGGGCAGGAGAAATGTCAGCCCATCCGTCAACGTGACATCTGGCCGTCTCTATCTGCGTCGCTCTCATTCACTTGGTTACACTATTCAGGACACTCTTTCTCTCTCCATCCTCTCTTGCATTAGTTTTCTCCCACACTTTTCTCTGGGTCTCTATCCAACGCCCTGAATCTCTCGCTTCTCTATCTCTACGCTTATCTCCCGTTTCCTCGTTGTTATTCTCTCCGTATCTCTCCTCCTCTTTCCAGTTTAATACAGACATCCATCTCGCCGACGCTGTGCAACTTTTGTTTTTACATACAAAACAATGAGACACTGGGAGAGTGGCTGCCCTTTTAAAAAAAAAAAAAAAGCTCCGAGCTGCTGCTTTTTTTTTTTTTTTGGCTGAGCAGAGCGCTTTCAAAAGTTGAAAACAGCTGACCTTTTTTCAGAAAAAGCACATTTGACATCGACTGCGGTTTTTATCAGCTGGCCAATCGCAACAAAGAAAAGAAGGACGGAGGATGGCAGCTTCCAATAACAACAAAGGCGGGGGGGGGAGATGGAGAGATAATTTGAAGGAAGAGGAAAAATTAGGACCTACATGGCATATCCAGCAGAAAGAAAGGAGGACAAAGCTCAACTCAAATACATCCAGAAACAAAAATACTAGTGTTTTAGAGCAGACCAAAATATTAACACATAGACTACATTCAATACTAAACTGACGCGCACAGATTGCTAAACTGTGGGCTCAATATGACAATCTGTGTGCTCAGAATAATACACTGTCATCACTGACTGGCAAAGCGTTGGTGCACACGGTGGTTGGGAAACTGAGCGCACAGTTAAGGAGAAAGTTTGAAGCGAGACTCCAGAAAACGCTGCTTGCCTTCAGAATAAAAGTTGGTCGTTTAAGTAAAGTAATGCAATGTTTCAGCGTCATGCAAGTGAAATGAAAACACACTTGGAGCATTGTGCCAGAAAAAGAGTGAATATAGTCTCTGTTCGTAGTTCCAGCCTCACAAATGTCAGTGTTTGTTGCTTTTCCTTGTTGTTGTTTCAATGATTTTTATTTTTTTTATGCTTTTGAGGTTTGTACTAATAGCTGAAAAAAACAAGCACCGTGAAGGCGTCACTTTGAACAACCAATTGACGGATTAATGCAGAAAATGATCAGCACGTTCATGCATATTGAAAATAATCAACAGTTGCAGTCATCCACAAAATAGTTAAAAACGAGCTCCATCTCAACTGAACAGTTAAATCGTGCTCTTACATTTATGTATGACTAATAATCGAAAGATAAAATATTCTGTATAATAGTACAAACAGCCACGGGGAACATTTCGTCTGCATAATGAGTACTTTCACTTTAAAGCAAAACTGAATAGTTAAATGTACATATTTTTATTTAAGTACCACTTTCAATGCAGGACTTCTACCTGTACTGTATTTGTACTTTTACTTACGGAATTGAATACTTTCTCCATCGCTGTCTAACAGAAGTTGCAGCCTGTTAACTGTTGCAAAATTTCTATTTGATTGTTAAAAACCTGAACTTTGCCTGACTCGTGCTTTATCCTCCCATGCAAACGATGCACAGACAATCAAACAGGACTGCACAGTGTTGACTTATTAAGGAGAGCAATGCTGCAACCCTGATATGGACACTTAGGATCACTATAAAAATGTGCTTTTCATTTAGTTTAAGATTACCGGACAAACTATATTACTTCAACACTATCCAACCCACCCGGCCCTTCTGTTATGAAGGCCACATGTCTGCAATGATGTCTTATCATTCCCATGAATACATCTTTAATGAGCATTCTTCCAAAACAGGTCTCTTATTTATCGAACCACAGGTATTTCTGTGTATATTTTCTTTTTTTTTTTCTTTGAACCAGAGTACAGATTTTGCCTCTGCATGCTCACTTTGAAACGAAACAGTCCACTGCCTTTGAATGCTAACATTATAGCCGCTATCACATTTTTCACAGAACAACATGGGAACATACACACACAGGAAATTGGTTTTCCTACTGAAGTATTATATTTCTCCTCCACCTCCACTTCCCTCTCGTGACAGCTCGTGTAAGCTCATCGGCTGCCCTTTGAAAGGCCAGCAGCAAACGGGGTCAGAGTTCAAATTGATTGAACTTTGTACGGAGCGCCTCGACCACGCGCCTGAGCGGGGGACCTCACTGCGAGCAGCACTCCGGCTAACGGAGCGTTACGGCGCTCCTTATGAGAAAACAAGGGCTCAACCAGCGATGAGGGATTTTACTGCTCGCTGTGTGTAGGTGGCCATGGTTGATGTAACTGCTGCGAGGCTAATGTCAGGAAGTGAGTGAGGAATTGGACATCCGCAAAACACGCGAGTGAACAGGAATCACTCGCAACGTGCTCTGCTTCATGTTTGTATAGATCTGCGTAAATGCAGAAATGCACTGACACGTCTCCGTCTGAAAAAACAGGGTCAGGAAAGAGGAATCAGCCACGTTTGATTGAGGGGAAACATGTGTACACGTTACTGTCTGTGGGCAAAAGGCGACATTTGATGCCCCTCTGCTCCTTAGATCTCTGTCTAGATAAGATAAATTGAATGCTGATTTTCATACTCGCTTTTTCCTTCATGCACAAACGCAGACACGCTGAAACACAAAAAATATGCAAGGACATGCTCTCTCTGTCACGCACACACACACACGCACACTCACACACAATGAGACGCCACCCTGCAGACTCAAACCACAATTGGTTTCAGTGAGTTGTCACATTCTGGCCGAAAGTCAATTTTACACTTACTTAGCCCCATAATAAGAAGTCATGTTGACAACCCCACAATACATCTCTCCTTTGAGAGGGTGGGAGGGAAGGAAAAACAAGGAATAAGGAAGAAGGCAACTGGAGGGGGGGGGTTGAGCAGCATTTGGGGGAGCTGACACAGAGACGCTGAGAGAAAATGAGTGACAAAAAGAACAAAAGAAAGAGTTCATTTGAGTTCATATATAATATATATTATATTTGAAATACTGGAATTACGGTGTAATATTCATGTTGAAGCTGTATTCTAAGTTAAAATCCTCAAAAAAATCAAACCCTGCTTTTGTGGTCGCCATTTCTGCAGCAGCCGTTCAACGTATTTACATTCAGTAATTACATTTCTGCACAGTAGCTTTCATTGTTTGTGGTGGTGTCCGCCACTCCCGCACCGGGGAATCACAAGAAACAAGGCATGCATGTAATCAAGCATAATTCTATCGCACTGATAACAGCCTCACTGTCCGTTGTTTACACAGCATCAGTTACGACTAATGTAAACTAAACAGAGCACGCCGCCGCCGCCGCCGCCGCTTCAATTTAAAAGCATTCAACTGCCGAAACGCGGGGTGGCTTTCATTGTGAAGCAGCCACAGGACAAACAGTTTATCTGTCACTGCGGTCAGCGTTTACTGTGATCAAAAATTAATTTAAAAAAAAAAAAAAAAAGATATGGTAATTTGGGGCATTTTTTGACAGGAGATCATGTTTCATTTTTGCAATAAAAGTGATGTGATGGAACGAAAAGGAGCAGTCTCAGTGAGCTGCAAGAGGCACAACTCCTGCTCCTCAGGAAGGCAACCAAGCTCCTCGCACCACGCGCAGCATGAAATCAGATAACCTGCAATTATTACTGGCTAACATAAAACATGTTTGGCTGCGCTGCAAACAGATACAGCAGCTGCGTTTTAGAAATGATAACACAAAAGGGCATATACAGTGGCGTGCAAAAGGTATGAAGCGGTAAAAATTTCTAAAAGCTAAGAGAGTAAAAGATGTGAGATCCAAACAGCATCGAGTTAAAGATCACATATTTCTTAGATATTTCAAGTGAGATTACTCCCCCCCTCCCTTCTTTGACAGTTTTAAAAACTAGTAGAAAAAGGAAAATCGCTCCAAGCAAAAGTTTGAGCACCGTGAATGGTCAGTACTGAGTATCCAGCCCTTTGGCTTTTTGTAGCCAGCTAAGACTCTTTCAGTTCTCGTAGAGGATTTTTCAGCCATTCTTCCTTTCAAAAGGCTTCTAGTTGTGTGAGATTGTCGGGTCGTGTTTCGTGCGCCGCTGTTTTGAGGTCTAGACTTTGGATGATGTTCAGGTCAGGTCACTGTGAGGGCCACTGCCAAACCTTGAGCTTGCACCTCTTGAGGCAGTCCATTGTGAATTTTGATGTGTGTTTAGGATCATTATCTTGTTGCAGATGCCGTCCTCTTTTAATCTTCACTTTTTTTTTTTTTTTACACGGTAAAACGATCCCTGTGCTACTGGCTGCACCACAAACTCAAAGCACGATCGATCCACCGCCATGCTTACCAGTTAGAAAGGAGCTCTTTTCATGATATTTTGCACCCTTTTTTCTCCGAACATAACTTTAATCATTGCAGCCAAAAAGTTCTTTTTTGACCTCATCAGTCCACAGGCTTCTTTAGACACTTCTTTGCAAACTTCTGACGCTGAATTTTGTGGTGAGGACGCAGGAAAGGACTCCTTCTGAAGGTCATACTTGACGTATGGGTGAGCCTCTCTGACAGGGACATTTCTTCTTCTTGTTGCTGTTCGAGTGATTGACTTCTCATTAATACAGGTTACGTTTAATGTTGTACATACTGCCACCTGCTGTACCGGAGGGGAATGTAGCATCACATCAAATCACATCAAATGCGGTTGGACAGCGGGAGAGAATACATGCGAAAATCCAGGGTAAAACAGGAGGGTTGACAGGTCTGAGGTCCCCCAAAACCGAGTCCATAAGTCATGTCTCAGCATTTTTACAACAGAAAACAATATTTCTAATGCCAGTAACTGATTTCTGCGGTTAGACGTGGGTAGGATGGCTGATGCAAATAGCTAGTTAGCAGAGCTAATGCAGGGAAATGAACTGCATCAGTTCTCTCTCCCCAGCTGACAACAATGAAGACACGGTGTGTTTTGCTCTTGTGTGTTGTTGTGGTATATTCAACTTTGCACATTTGTCTAGCAAGCAGAAACACTTGCTCTGGCTCTGACAGGAACGTTCGCGCTCTTAATGGTGTTGTGCTGCTTCTTCTTGTTGACAAGGGAAACACTGTTTCAGCTGGCTTGGCTGGGAGAGTTTAACTCAGGGTGTCATGCTGAGTGTGTGTGTGTGTGTGTGTGTGTGTGTGTGTGTGTGTGTGGTAGAGAGAGAGTTTGCAAGGAATATGGTTGAGACAAAAAAAAAATTTGCTTTCTAACAACCACGGCTAGCATGTGAGCTTTTTACATACAGAGCCGACAGTAATATCACATCAAACTGTTCCTTATAACAAACTCGAGAAAGTTAAATACCAAGCGCAAACTTCCACTTCCTAGTTAGGGTTTGTTTATGTTTGATCTTGTCTTTTTTTAGCCGAACATCAAAGGATTGCGTGACATCAAACAACCGATCCACGATACGACTTGTCATTATCATCTGTCAATCAGCTCCTGAGAAAGCTGCACTTTGGCTCAACAGCATCAAACATGATAACTTCATCTCTGAATGCATTATTCATGCATCCGTATTCCTCGGTTGTTTCAGAGAGCACATTAAGAAGTGCTAAAACGGTGACCTTCATTGCGCAGCAGTAATTTCACAACAGGCATGATCGACACAGGTCTTTGTCTGTCTGTGTCCCACACACTGAGACAAAGAGCCCGGTCTGTGATAACCATCATCCTCTTCCCCATTCTGCTGGTTAGCGAGGACACTTCTATGTTTACGTCTCTCTGTATAAACAGATAATGCCAACACACTGAGATATAAACTTGCTTTTTTTTTCTTTAACCCGGCCCCTCTCTGTGAAGAACAAAAATGAGGAGTGGACCACCTAATGTGAACCATTTGATCTGGTCTTACTGAGAGAAACAGACAAGGACAAAGACAATTTTGTACCACAGAGAAACAGCGAAGCTGTCCTTCACAGAAAAAGGGAGAAAGAGTGAGATGAATGCATGTTTGTGGAATTGATTCACAGTCACTAAACTTGATTCAAAACAACCTAATAAGTACATTTACTCAAGCACAAACTGGAAATACTTACTTCGACTTTCAAGTACTTTACTTGAGTGTATCGATTTTATTCGGCAAACATTGCATCTGGAGTTACTAACAACTTTTCCAATGATGATTATTTTCTTCCTTTTTTTCTTCCTTCCTTAACTTCCTGTCCAGTGAAAACCATGTGGCTTCTAATGGCTTCTAATAAAGACCATTATTCTTGCATGTTACATGATATCTAACCTTTATCCAAGCTGGAAACCAGTATAATTAAAGCAGCGGTCTAGGAGCTCATGCACCCGTTGGGGTGGATGCATACAGCATAGTGTACACACACCCTAACACATGCATCCCTAATATGATGAAATGTAGCCTAAAGGGAACCAACCACTCGCAAAAGTCCACTTATCAAGAAAACGAACAACACTCTTCAAAGTTGCCTCTTCAGGCCTTAAATATTTGACAACCCCTCCAAGAAGCCTTCGTACAATCAAAGTCTTTTTTTTGTTAACGATGATTTTCAGCCCCCCTCGTCCCTCAAAAAAGATATTTTCTCTCCAAAGGATAAACATTTGGAAGCCAGATAAAGAGGAGGATGTGACAAATGTTCTTCCAGGATGCCTGGGTGAGCGAAAACAAAACCTTTTTGTTCTGGGTTTATGAGATTATTTGTTCATTTGTTTGATATGACAGGATGATAAGAGAGTATTTTCCTGTCTAATAAAAGCGTTCTGTCTCACAAGGGAGAGGAGTATCTGAGTTCCACCCTGGACTATCACAGCCGTGAAACCTGACCTGCTGCATCATGTTGAAGTCAGGATATATGTATATAAAGGCTCTCTATTATCTCTAAGAGCTTTGGTTATCAAATTGGTTGGTCTGCAGAATATCTCTAAAACTACACGATTGGTTTCAGTGGAATCTGCAGCAAAGATGGGGAGACAAAGGGATTTGTTGCAGACAGATGCATAAACTGTGTGTGCAATATCATAGCTAAAAATCTGCGTAAGCCCTAAAACAGAAACATGCAGTTTTTGATGCGTCTATATGAAGCTGTGCATTGCCATCGCTCAGGTTTATAAACCTCAATCATTGTGAAGCTGGACCTGATGTCCACTCCCACTGTCAGCCATAAATAAGCAGACGTCACACAGTGCAACTATTACGCACAGCAGCGGTTATTTACAGCGCCCAGGTTTATTCTCATTAAAAAAATAATGCACTCAGTTGAGTGCAGCTCTCCACCAGGTGTGTCTGGGTTAGTGATGTGCAGATCTGCTCTGATGTAATCCAAATCTGCACCCACATGGACGTTTCACTCCATGTGGCTGTGTGTGTGACCTTTTGGATGTGTAGAGCACAGAACATTAGTTAACATCACATCCTGACCAATCCCGCCAGTGTGCCCTGAAATTTAAATAATCACTGAAGTTATGAAGCTGTACGCCGCGCACGCAGTGTCTCTAAAAGAGGGGACGCACTTATCATTTCTGCTGTGGGGAATCCCTGCAGGTATTTAACAAACTCAACTCATTCATGATGTATTATTTCACCCACCTGCAACCCATCCACTATTAATTAGAATGTTAATTTTTAGGACCCTGCCGTCCGATCCGCACATCACAAGGGGGCATGTTGGTGGAGCAGGTGCTGATGGCTCGCGGCTGTACTGAGGAGTGAGGCGTCAGCAATGATCAGTAAAATAGCTTTTTTTAAAATTTGTGAATCACCGCAACCATGAGAGGTCCTTGAGCGTATGGTCATAGAGGTGCACAACAAATACTGGGCTGATGGGTAGAGTAGTAAGTGAGATTAGCTGCAGACACATGCACATGCGTGATCCCCTCCAGGCTTACGCTGGGCCGCGATAATAAAAAATGTTTTATGCTGTTAGAGACTGCGCAGAAACAGAGTCTAGACCTATGTGTGCTGAGCCTTTCTTTAGAAGGCTTTAGGTGTAGCGTAATAACAGCAATAAGCACAACAAGTGAAGGTCAAAGTCAGATGAATGTACCGAGGATAACCTCAGGGACAGTAATAGATTATATAGCGAAAAAGCTAAATTTTACTTTTTTTGCAGTCGGCTTATCCAGAGTGACTCAAAATGACTGTGCAGGTGTATATTCAGCATCTTCCTCAAGGACATTTTGACAGCACACATGGCTGTTGATGTGCACACTGTCTGCCTCGGAGATTGAATCTGTAACCTTACGGTAATGGGATGGTCTCACTAACCACTAATCTGCTCTGCCACCTGAGAAAAAGAGACAGAGAGATGGATAGACAGAGAAATATGAGAATGTGGATAAAACGAAAGGAGGAGATGAGTAGAGGAAATAGACAGACGGACGGAGGAAAAGGATGATAACAGAGTAGGGGCAGAGGCAGTGTTGGTAGAGAGACAAACAAAGTGTGAGTGATGGTGAAGAGATAGTAAATGAATACCAAAGAGGGAGGGAAAGACGGGGAGTGATTGAGATGACAGAGAGCGAGCTATTGAAATTGCTGGAAAGAGAGGAAGACCCGTATTAAGAAAGAGAGAAATTGGCAGGAAAGCAAGCTGGATAAAGATAAATGGACAGAAAAAAAAAGACAGAGGTCACATTCACAACGGTCTCTCCAATCTGGTCTCCTCTGTCTGTAAGTCTATTCCAAATACTCATCAGCCATTGGTCAGGCAGGAGGAAGTGGTAAGCGCTGAGCCCTGTAACCCTTCATTTCCTCAATGACAAATTCGGGTGTCCTTCGATTCCACTTCCTCTCTGTCTCACTTACCGCCAGCGCTGTCACATATTCTCATTAGTCACCGTAGCAGTACAGATGAGCGTGGAGGAGTGTGTGAGTGTTTTGGGGTGAGCCAGAGAGACAGAAACAGAGCGGGAGGCAGAGAATGTATGTGTGTGTGTGTGTGTGTGTGTGTGTGTGTGTGTGTGTGTGTGTGTGTGTGTGAAAGAGAGGGAATGTACATGAGTCAAATGATGTATGAGTGTGTGAATGAGCAGAATGTGACAGACAATGTGTGTACTGCATGTGCACATCTCAGTCATTTTATATATGTACTCTTGTGTGTGCATGTGTGTGCGTGTGTGTATCTTATATCATCCCTCATCCTTTGTTTAAAGGGAAAAACAAGTCTAGAGCCATGCCAGCTGCTCAGTGAGGCTGCACTGAGCTAAATGCTAAAGTCAGCATGCTAACATGCTAAAAATACCCAACAAAACGCATGTTTTTTGCTTCAGTTCATGTTATGAGGGAATTGTTCATTGTACAATGTCATGATTAGGCGCCAGGGTTTCTGCTTTTCTCTGTCATACGTGATAGTAAGCTGAATATTTTTGGACTTTTCATTGGACCAAACAAAACATGTGAAGCGATTATGTTGGGCTCTTGGAAATTACTATGGACATTTCTCTGCATTTTCTGACATTTTATAGACCGCATAATTAATCAATTAATCAAGACAGTAATCAGCAGATTAAGCAGTAGCCTAATTAAGATCCTCATTAGATCATTTGATCACCAGAGTTATTACAAATTCATCCTGAGGGGAACATTCGTGGTATTTCATGGCAATCCAGTGCAAGTTGAATTATTCCATCATATACAGTTGAAGCAAAGAGCACACATACAGTACATTTCCCCCACTTCTCTCATTCTGTCTGTAGTCCCTCTCTTTCCTGTCACAGAGCCCTTTTTTGTCTGCTCATCCTTTTCTCTGTCAGTTCTTGTGACAAAGAAATCAGTTTCTCTCATGGCGTATTGGCTACATTTTCACTTTTGCTTATTCTTGGAAAACTACACATCTACATGTTTTAATTACATGATTTCTCTGTTTTAATAAGTTACCTTGCTGAAGATAAAAGTGTCACTAAAACAAAGAAAAACGATCGCACAGACTTCCACTGTGATCAAAGATGCTTAATTTGAAATATGTAAACAGCTATCACATACTGTATGTATATTGTGTAGGCTACTGAGGGGAAAATTGGTATTACTGAGTTTTTCATTGCCTTCCAAACTGGCAGGTTTTCCTCAGAAGCATCACAGCATTGACAGCTTACACAGTGACTAGACTGAGTTCAAACAGTCTGGACTGTGCATCTGTGCAGATTCTGGTACTCTATATTGCAAATCGTGACTGTAAGCAGCTGCCAATCCAGTTGGAGAAGGGACTCATCTACCTCCACAAAGGCACAATGCTGTCCATCAGGAGAGGGAAATCTGGGAACAGATTGGACTGTGCAGGCGCGGGAAGAGCCAGGACGAGATCCTTTTCCCAGTGTTCCACCGTGAAGGACCTGTTCTGCAAGCAACAACAGAGCGTTGCCATCAACGAGTGGGCAACCAGTTTGACTTTACACCAAAAAACCCTTTACATTTGAAAATATTATTATATCTAAATGTTCAAAATGGTCTTCATGTCTATAGTTGAGGTGGAAAAATACTTTTTTATTTAACAGCAGAGTAAGCACTGCAAGAACAGTAAGTACAGTACATATAACTCCATCTGGATCTCATTTTAATGTTCTTTGCAGAACCATGACGAATGCTTTCAGTAAGAAATGTAGAAATTCTGGTTAAAAACATGTTTTATTGATTAATGTTGTACACACCTAAAGAGCATCCCAAAAACAATTCATGTGAGGATTTGAAAAATTAGATATTACAGGCATTTTTCACCTGTTGCACCTCAGGTTAAGGTACGGGTAACTGTAGGCAACAAAACAAACCCTTAATTCACAAAGTTAGGAGTAAAAATACTCTGGCTGTGTTCCCTGCTGCCTCTCTCTGTCATTGCTGGCCTCTTTGAGCTCGCTGAACGACTGTCTATCACTGAACAGCGTCTCACTTGTTCATCAGAGGCAAACGCAGCAAAATATGACAAAAAAAAAAACACCCAGAGGTGGACTCATCCAATCGCAGATAGCCAATACACAGTATTCATCGAATCGCCCAACCCTACACACTACAAACCAGCTAAGAAAATAATGATTTGGAGTCTACAGCCATGCTAGTCAGAAGCTCTGTGAGGCTGTACTTTGGCACAATGGTACTGTGAACTGAATGCTATCGTCAATACCCTAACATGCTTACAATGACAACATGTTACACAGCTGCACTTTTTACCATGTGGAGCATCTTAGGTAAGTGTGTTAGCATGCTAACATTTGCTACAATGCCACCTCTGCAGGACATCTACCACTGGAGAGACCTCAGACCTCTGGCAGGAGGTCTGAGGTTTTCAGAAGTGTATATTTGTAGTGTACATAGTATTCGTTGGATACTTTATTTGCTTTTTTCTTTATCTGTCATGATATCTTACTTTATTTTTTAATTTTCTTATATTCTTGTATTTCGATTTTTCCCTCTATATAACTCATATTTGATTGTTAAAAAAGGCATTCAGAGTGGAAGGCAAAGAAGAATTTCATTGTACAAGGAAACTGATTTTCGACTGCGGATTTGACAAATGCTTTGACTCGACTTGGTTCAGCTGAGGCTGTTGAAAACATTATTAGTTATCAGTTTTACAGGAATTTGGTAATAAACCGAAGCTTTGAAGGTCATGGGATCAAAGTCATTACAGTTCATCCTTTGGAAACCATGAGCATCTGTACCACATTTATCAGCAACTGTCAAGATATTTCAACACCAATTTTATGGAGGCACAAGAAGAAAAGTCAGGGGATCAAAAACATTGGAGAAACTTAATGGAAAACCATCCAATAATTGTCAAGATTTCTTCCTCTGAACAACTAATTTCAATCTCATTCATTTTCTGGGCACTATCAATGTCTGTTCCAACTTTCAGGAAAATTTATTGAGCACTAAAGATATCTCAGTCAGGACAAGAGCAGCGGTTGGACGGACCGACAGTGCCATCCCTCGAGCCATGCTAGAAAACAATGGTGAATGCTGTCGGATACCAAACGCAAACCCTGGTGTCTGGTAGTCTTGTAAGCACATTCATCTATCTCAACTTACAGTACCTACCAAAGCCTTGGCTGTACTCCGAGAACACCATACACTTTCCACTTAATATAAAAAAAAGGACATTTTCAGAAGTCTCCAAAGGATCTAAGTACATACCAGCCTGGATGTTGGGCTAAAAAACTAAAACTCTCAGCTAGATCCCAGTCTAAAATGGGTTGAAAAGTTAAAGAGCCCCTTTGGACACACAATGACAAAGAACCATTTCAACTCTCTGACACACACACACGCAATTTCTCCTCCATCTTTGTGATAATGTGACAGCTGAGGTCAGCGATAAAGGGAGAGCAGAGGGGAGATAACTTTGAGAGGACAGTAGAGAGACTGTCCATGGGCATGTGTGTGGGAAAAAGAGTAGCTGCTGAAAGTGGGATGTATTTTGGGCCCATTGTAGTTCACTGCAGTGGTGAGAGCAATCAAGTCATTAGCTTACCAGGGCGGATTTCTAAGTTTAGGTTAAGACCCCAACGGTGTATTTCAGGTGGAAACCAAATACTAGAATAAAGTTTAGAATAACTGAATCTGAATATTTGAATTTGAATTGCTAAACTTGATTGCATCAAAAAACTCTATCTGAATCACATAATTTGATTTGGATTGTTAAATAACTGCATTGAAAAAAAGAAATCTCAAAAGCCTCATTTGAAACTGAATTTATGTAATATAATGTAATCTTATGAAATTGAATTCATTTGCCCTGAAACTGTATTCGATCCTCACTGAAAGTTCAGCTCTCCATATACTTCCACATTCAGTGTACTGAGGCACATCCTTTGCTTAAGGAAGAGCAATCGAGTGCAGATCCACAGAGCCCATTTTCACATACTGTGAGGATTATTATCTTTCAACAATATCAAGGACCAATGGGAGCCTGAAGTGTTCTCTCTGTTCTGTGTAAAAACTGTAGTTTCATGTCTTGTCATTTCAGAGAAAAAGACTTCAGCCTAACCGTCACCATGGTAATATTTTGGCCTGAGTCGATGAGAAGAAATATCAGCCAGAGGAAAGAAACTACTCTGTGGTGTGAAGAGAACCAACGGAGAACTGCTGGATTGGCGAATGACAGGCCAACGGAGGCTAACACTGTGTTCACATCAATCTTGTAAAGTTGTAACGGAGTACTGATACACACCCATAACAGAGGCGATGCGCAACTATCAGCTTGTATCAGCTGCATCTCTCATGGCATATTAAAGCACCGCAGACCCTCTGAGGTCTGTCTGTTAAAAACATCCATAATCCATAAAATGACATCTTGGTTGAATTGAACTGAGTGAGCAGTTTCTTTGTGAGGATGACAGGCTGCATGGTGTGAAAAGCAGAAGGAAAACACACGAATAGGAGTCCAGCAAAGCAAAGGCTAGGCTCTTCTTGCTATTGATATATCTGCAGGAGGACCCCGCTGAGCGGCTCAGCACAGTGCTTGATGGTCCTTCCACAGATGTCTTCAGGTCTTTGTCTACCTCACCATGTTATGTTCAGCCAATCCAAATCATCTAAAGTCCTATGTATGCGTGTGGCACACGTCACATATTGGTCATAGCCTTTCAGTGATTTATCCAAGCAGCAGTCCTCAAGAATTTGGGGGCATCTGGCGAGATGGTATCCAGTTTGTACAATGTGTTGACCCACAGATCACAGATCAGTGGCTCTGTCAACATTTGCAGGAGGATGAATGTAAACAACTATGTAGAATAGCTGAGGGGAATTCATGAGGCAAATAAAAGGGGCAGCGGGAGAGAGCAAGGCGCTCAATATCAGGTTCACAGACCATCACCGTATTGCACCAGCTCCTCCTGACAGACACACACTTGATCATCATGTTCTTTCCTTGTTCTCAATTCATCCCAAACCAAACGGTGTAGTGAAACCATCAACAGCCAGCTTATTACTCAACGCTGCTCACTGGATGTGGAGTGTCTGGCCTTCCAAGAGAAATGAACAAAGAAATTTTTTTTTTGTTGAAGGGCAAGCCAGTGTGTCTTAAATCGTGAGGGCGTGCTCATAATTCAGTATTAAATTTCAACTCAGTTTTTCAATGCAATTATTTAAGTTAAACAATACAAATTCAAACATAAGCTGTTCAAATTCAGCTTCCAGTGACGCAGATTTCTGCTCATAGATTTCGACCTGTTTCAAACTTGCCTTCAAAGTGCTTCAAAAGTGTGTGTTTAAAAATCTGCAAAAGTGGTGGTGCGTGGTGGTGCGTGGTGGCGCCACATTTGCATTTCAAGGTTTTCATTATTGTGGAGGCGGCTTACCCCAGCAAGAAATGAATAGACTTTCAAGTGAGAAACCTGTGAGTCCTTCCGGGAAAAGGGCAGAGGTGGGCGCTATTTCACACAGCCACAATCATGTGCTTATTATGTGTGAAGACAGTAAATTAATGAACATCTGGGGGACTTTGAAAGAGAGTCAGGAGTGGTGGGGCACATCTACCACCTCCACTAAACAATGTTCCGATGGAAACCATGCATTAAACTCTCACTAATAAGGCTTTTCAGGAAAACTCGCCTAACTACACAAAGTTGGACAGAATCGGGCACATATCTAAGCCCCCAACAATGTCTTTTTAATGACGTTTCACCCATTAAACTTCAAAGAAGCCTTGATAAAAAGTTCTTCCTGACTTGTGTAGGTTTGTAAGAACCTAAATGCCCTCTTCCATCTTTGAGCGTGTCCCAGAGCTCTCCTTTCTCATCTTTTCTCTCCCTCTACCTGCCTTTTTCCTTGTCAATCACCTCTCTCTCTCGCTGCCTCTGTCAACCGACTCTCTTCCTGCTCTCACAACCTGGTCCACTTATCGTCCTCTTCTCGTCTCTTTTTCGTTATTTTTTCCTTTATTCACCAATTAGTGCACACACATAAAAAGACAATATTGGCCAGACTAACAAATACAAAGGCAACAATGATGATACTGATCTACAAAATATGAAAGGGTTAGTATAGGTCTAGGTTAATATCTGCTGGAGTGCTGCCATGAAAGACTAAAGCTCTCAGCTGGATCCCTTTCCGTGTGCTTACAAATGAGTCCTTGTTGAACTTTGTTAAAATTGGGAAGGTTTCATTTCCTAATAGCGAGTGCTGTAGTAGATGTAGTCGATAAATATTTCTATAGCTACAGTCCTTTAAACCTGTTACCAGCTGCTAGCCCTTTGCTAACACAGCCTACTGGTGGTGTTTTAAATGTGTCCAAACTTACTTCTTTCTTCTATTTCCCCTTTAATTTTTAATTTTTAATCTCTTTCTACTCACACTGGCAGTTCACAGTGTTAGGTCTTAATGGCGCTCGGCACTTGTCTGCTTTATAATAGCCTCATGATAAACAAGGCCTTGCGATATTGCAGCAGACGTTATTGTGTTAAGATTTCGCGAAACACATTGTGCTCTGTAATGGAAGTCGCTTAAGGTCAATGAAACAGTATAATGGTGCAATTTTCTTCAACGTAATTTAAGAGACGTGCCTCTGAATTGCCTTCGACCACTCAATTATTACTTCAGATACAAATCAGGCCTATGAAAGTGTGTGTACTATGTGCAAATCCCACCCAATCCATGTCAAGCTTCAGTGTTTGGAGCCCAGTATCCCCTGTTAGACAAAACACACACACACCATCAACAGCAACATTACATTCAGTTCACACACACAAAAAGCACCACCTCCCAATTCACGACAAGATCAATCAGCCATTTAGACATGGAGTGGTTCCACCCACAATTCCCAGAACACCCATCATTTACTGTTAACACCTCTTGTGTGTATCTACCTATGTCTGCTCTCTGTGTGTGTGTGTGTGTGTCTACTTGAGGACCTCTTTGTATGGGTATGAGCACTGACACTTGAGAATCTTTATCTGTGTATTTGTTGGGTGTGTGTGTGTGTGTGTGTGTGTGTGTGTGTGTGTGTGTGTGTGAGACAAGAACTGAAGCATTTAAATGCAACAGAGAACAGAGTGTAAGAGAAAAAGAAAGCAAAAGGGGAGAAATGCACAGAAAGGTAAGAAGGGGCAAGAAAGGTAGTAAAGATTACAAGACAGAGACAAAGAGGGAAGGACAAAGGGAGGAGGGAAGGATACCAGAGGGAGGGAGAGAAGGAGATTAGCAACTACGAAAGACAGACAAATCATTAAATTCATACCCTGGCCGTGAGGTCGATGGTAAATGAAGCTAGCGAAGGTGAAACTGTAACTGAGGGTGATACAAAATTTAATTATCTCTATTAGCTCACTTCATTATCTGGGCTCAGGTGCTCTTATGCTCCCATTATGTAGAAAAACCGGTGCCATTCTGTGAGCTTCATCTGTTTCTCTTTTCTGTGTTTGGTCGTGTGTGTTGTTTTCCCCCGATAGATTAATGGGCATCAACAGAAATAGAAAAGATCAGGTCAGTCAGTCAGGCTTTTGGACCCTTTTGGCATTTTATAGCTGCAAATTGTAACATTTTCTCCAGGTTCACAACCTCTGAGGATCACTTGCCAAACGTCTCAAATGTTACTAATCAGCAGTGTGGCCATGCTGATGGAAATTCATATGGACGACAAGACTGGGGTCAAAACGGCTAACAGAGGTTCAAAGTTCATTTGTGACCTTGGAAACAGTTCAGAAAACAACCTCATCGCGAGGTCCAATTAGTAGCTGCTCTGGAACTTCTGACCTCTGCAACTCTGTGACAGCTGGTCAAACTCTATCTGCTAATGAAGATCATGTGATATGATGATGATGAAAGGCTCAAATCAGCTTCCAAATGGACTCTGTGGTTAGAAAGTTTTAACTGAGGTTTCTGAGGTCAAAGATTAACTTCGAAGCAGAGCTTTAACTTGAACATGTGCATGAACATTTAGAAACAGATGCAAACAAATTTCATGTGTATTAACAGTCTTTCCTTTTTCTCTTGATCATCTGGGTGGGTGCAGGTGAGCTCAAATGTCAGCATGTTAATATGCCAAAGTAAGATGGTGAACATTACTGTCCTTGCTTCACATCTGCATGTGACCATTGATTTTTGGGAGTGTATTTACACACTGCCTTCAGCATTTAGCACAGAGCATCACTGTGCCCGAGTGCAGCCTCACATATTTATGGCTGTGATTCTCATGAACCTTTAATTACCCAGACAAACCCAAAATTAGCAACCCTGTCCCTCCGTCAGCTGAGACTCAAGTCTTAACTGCTGGCCACTGAGCAGCACCACAGGGGCAGCTGGAGTGTTTTGCTCAAGTGGATCTCTATAGCACTTGGGCAAACTGAGACCATGATCCCCCCGTCCAGTTCTGAGATTGTGGTGACTTTGTGATGGCTGAGGGCCAGAAGGGACCAACTATCTACATGGATAAAAAAGCAGGGACATAATTAAATATACTGAGGGGCGCAGGCTCAAAAGACAAGGGAAACACCGCCGGGAGACCACAGGATTGCTTGAGGATTCTTCAGCCTGGTAAATAATTTCTTTAACTGAGCTTGACCCCCAGTCTTCCAGTTAAAGATCAATCTCTTTCCCTTACTAGGCCACACTGCTGCCACAACACAGAAATCCACATCTTTTTATGGGTATAATTTCATAAAATAACACCTCCATTACTTTGGTTGTCTCCCTCTATAATGAAGTTATTGTTCTATGAGTGAGAGAGGCCCAGTCCAACTATGCTGCAAGGTCAGTGAGTGCTTATTGATTTACCATTCGTCTGTTGTTGAGGTCATTACCGGCGTGGTAGCTGTGATGATAGTCTTGATTATGGATGGGTAGTTCAAGTAGTGTTATGGAGGGAAGAACAGGGAGAGGGAAGAAAGGAAAGGGTGAATGTGAGGAGCAGGGAAGCAAAGAGAAGGTGTAGATAAGATAAAAATAAAATACCTGAATGAATGCAGGAGTTAATTTAAAAAAAAATCCTCCAAGCCAATATGTTCCTTTGACTTTCAGCAAAGTCATGGAAGTAAACAGAAAGACGGAAAGTGGCAAAAAAAAAAAAAAAAAAAGCAAAAAGGTAACCTGTAATATTTTTTCACACGTGATCGTTAGCCTTTATCTGCGGTTGGTTTGAGGTGAGTAACAACTGTGACCGCCTCAGATTCTCTCTATGGTGAAATATCTATTTCCTGCTCTGGTCAATTTCCATTTCTGACCAAGTTTGTTCGCCCAACACCATAATTACTAATTAATTGATAGGAGAAAAATAATGAAATATATCTGCCGTCGGAGTTGTCTCTATGCAGCACTGTAGATCTCCAGGGTCTCCTCTCTCCATCAGCACTGGATGCGTTTCAATTAGAACCTTCATTAAAATGCCTCAGAGCAATTAATGAGCTCGTTAGATGTAGTAACAATATAATCACTGCACGGATATCAGACTCTGAATTTCAACTAGAACACATAAGACAAACAGATCAACAGCCGAGGTCATTAGGAAGATGTGGACGTGAAAGACTGAATGTCTTGGGCAGCTTATACAAGTAGGACGGTTGAGCTGCAATTGAATTGCAAGGTGAAGTGAAAAATGTTTGATTGTGCAGATTTGTGTGCCAGGAAGTCATTTTGAAACTTTTTTTTTTTTTTTTTTTTTGAAGCCCTACAACTACAACCTAACAGCTGCTGTTACGACATCAAGCTCTCCATTCTCAGACACCAGATATGCAATAAACAATGATAACAGAGGGACATTTACCAATTTTTAGACACAATGGGTCATTGATTTCAAACAGAGGTAGACCAAGGGAGGCTTCTGTCGCAAGTAGTTTGTAGCTAGCTCGCTAATAAAGCTAACATTAGCTTTGGTTGAAAACATTATCTCCCGCTGACTTTTTAATGTTTCAAGCTAACTTGTTTTAAATGACAACACAGTAAAAGGCATCTTCAGTATGCATGACGGCTAGATACTGCGTTTGTACATAATATTGTGGTAAAAGATGCTAAAAGAGGCTAAAGCTGCAAGTCCCTGCACAAAGGACAGCATTTCCAACAGTTGATAAGCCATACAGTATACATGGATTCAAACAGTATGTTCACTTGTAACATTATGTAATAATAATATTAATGAACGAATGTAGGTAGTAAGCTATCTGGCTGAATATGCAAACATTTTTAGTTTTTAACAGATTAACACACAGTTGCTCTTGTAGTTTCCTTTTTGATAAGGTTAAAGGGTAAACAAAACCCCACCATCCTCTAAAGCCTTCAAATATCGAGCAATGGAAGCCAATAGAAACATAGCCAGCTTGTAGCCTAGAAATCAAACAAAAAGTGTGCAGCTCCTTTTAAACTAGCTGAATAAATTTTGTCAGTATTAATATTAGACTTTTTTCTTAAATGGAATTTTCCAGCAATGGTGGCTTTTTGTTGTTAGACGGAGATATCGTCGCTGTCAGAAATTTCCAACATCTCTCCAAATTACGACTAAGGCTGGTGTGTGTGCGTGTTTTCTGACTTGGCTACTCGTAACTACTGTTTGAACAATATGGTGTGAAGTTGAGTCATTTGAGTCATTCAGTTAAAGAAATTCTATGTGAAAGTGATTACACAAATAAAGCCATATGCTTCATAATGTTGACCAAAAAGTGCTGAGCTTTTTAAGAGTGGGAAAAGTTACAGACAGAACTACAGAAACGCTTTTGCCAGAAAATAATTCCAGCGTCTTTGAAGCCATCGCCATCCTGCTCGGCCTGCTATGAGGCAGCATCAACAACAACAAAACATCAATGATAGAACATCATCAATTATTCAAAAATTGAATGAACTTTTATCCATTACTAATTACCCTTGAGAGGCTGCTACATACATCTGCTAAAACCGACCGCACGCTGTGCTGTATACAACACATTTATCACGCATCAATATGGAGAATGAGGCATAAACTGGTCTCCCCAAAGAAAGAGTTGTGTACATGAGAGAAAGAGATACACCGAGAGGGAGGATGATGGCCACAGTGGAAGGTGTGTGTATGTGTGTGTGTCTGCATTTCTTTTTGTTGTGCCTTTAGAGACTTTGGGAAGTAATAAGAAATATTTAAAACTTGAATTTTACAAATAGAAACAGAAAGGAAGCAGCAGGGGACGAGTAATGGCTATGCAGCACAGTGTGAAAGAGCAAAAAGATTTAACAACCCAGACTCCATGCGGCACAATACGGCTGGATCGGGCCTGCGGAGAAGAGAGCGTCCGCACAGAAGCACACACAAAAGCAGACTCACCTACACACAAAGGCATTTGCAGAGTTGTCTCATCGACTGCATACAGACGCAGTTGCAGCCAGGGGACCAGATCTGCATTCAGGTGAGAAAAGCACCTGATTCTGCATCGATTGTGCATTAACATTAACACTGGCCACATCGGAGCTCGTCAGCTTTTGTAGCCTCTCGGAAACACACAGAAGGCTGCTCAGCGTTACCGCCGCTGACGGAGTCAACAACTATCAGGCCGAGATAACGAGCGTCTAATTCTACGATGAGAGCAGACTTTGAGAAACGGAGTGATAATCGACGTCGGTTCAATCTGCTGCTAAAAATGGAATTCCGTTATCTTATTAGTTACTGCGCAAACATGAGATGTAATCCGTCTCAAATCTTGTCTTAATGACTTAATCTTAGGCGTTTGCTCATGATGTGAGCTTCATGATACAGTTCAGCTGTTACTGGATATGACATAACAAACTGTGTGACATTATGCCACATTATGCATTTGAAAAAGCTTAAGTTTTTCTAAAATTTGTAACCTTTAAAGCAGCAATGTTGCTGTAGACTGCAAATCAGACAGTTTAATAACAAGTTAACACAATAACATTGCACAACATAAATACAATAAATGTGTTAGGGTTCATCTGGTTGGACTCACCGGATGCACACTGTAGGTATCAGCCTGCCTCTGGCCACCTATTACAGGAGCCAACGGCAGGCCCATGCTCTATCTGCGTGTTGCTGTTTTCATAAATCACTGTAACCTCCCCACATGCAAGTCCACCCCACACACACACACACCATTCTCCAAAGGCATCGTCACTGCATCCTGGGCTTTGTGCAAGTCACAATTCAGTTAGCTCTCTCTTGTGACACTGCATGGACGTTTACAGACTTAACCTTCAAAAACGGCCTGTTTTAGCTTTAGTCAGCACAGTTGTGGGGATCCCACTGAACTCAGTACAGTGTAGTTTACAATCTGTCTACAGCCCTCATTCATGTCATTCAGTATAACTTCTCTCTCACTGACTCTGAACTGAGGCCCATATGGGTTTGCGCATGAGAGAGCCACATATGGGAAGAGTTTGAGCGTACAAATGTCATGCAGAGTTTGTTGTGGTTGTCATCGACAAACGTCTGCTCGCATGACTCGAGCCGTCAGTCGGGGGTGCACAAGGTAAGCCTGTCCCATCTGTCGCCCCTCTAGCAGGTGGCCTGGATAATGATGTGGCGTAGCGTGGCTCAGACAGGGCACCAGTCGACAGAGACTGGCAGTGGGACGATGTTACTTATTCCTTTTTAGACTATGAAGATGAAAGTGAAAGAGGGGGATACATGCTTCTATATCAGGGGTGGGGAAGCTCAAGCCTCTGGGCCATATATGGCCCGCTACGCCGTTTGATCTGGCCCGCGAGGCAATTCATAAATACAAAAAAGCAATCACTGTTTATCAGCAATAAAGAAAATAAGTAAGTAAATAAAATCATTGATCTGTGAAGCGATGACCTACTACTGAGAGCTGTTCTTATCTAAACTCACTCGAGCAAGGACTCCTTTCCAAAGCAAACCTAGAAAAACAGCTGCAAGTAGCATCGCCATCATCACTAACATCTGACATCAGATGCCTCACCAGAGAGAGGCAGTCCCAGTCAATGCAAAGCCACCAAGGACACAGAGTCCTGTGTTCAAGCTGCTTGACATCAAGCTAGCCGCTCATCCTACCAGGTCCAATGGTGCAGGGGTGACTGACCCCGACCTCTGATGTCTCTGTGGAGGTGGATAAGAACATTTGTCCTGCCATGTGCTGTGTTAATCAGCTTTAATGTGGACTGTAGCAGATCTCTAATGAAAGCGATGAAAACAAATATTTTACTTCAGAACCTTTCGTGATATATTTGTTTCTTAGAAACGAGTGGAAAACAACAAACTTGCTTCCTGCAAACTGTTCACAAACTTGCTTGTGTAGTTGAACTGTGGACTGAGGTAAGCTCAGGTCCCCAGAGGAATGCAGATTACCTGAAGTAGCCATAATGTGGGTACTCTTAAAAAAAAAAAAAAAAATAGCATCAGTGTCTCCTGTCTGTCATAAATGACTATAAGATTAAGATTTTCAAACAAAGCCTTGTATTACTGATAACCATAAACGCCATAATAATAATTAGCAAACCATAAAAAATGGCACCTTGGAGAGTGACACAGACACCAAATCTGCTAACTGAGGTGAGGAGTGACATTCAGCGTGAACAAACTCCAGTCAGAGTTCAAGAAAATGAGGACTACTCAAACAAAACACACTGAGAAAGAAGGTGTGCGCACACACACACACACACACACACGCACGCACGCACGCACGCACGCACACACGCACGCACACAAGCACCATGTCTAGTCTTTGCCTCTTGATGCTCTTAGAGGATATCCTTTGAGGATTGAGCTTCAGACTGTCTCAGACCCTCTGTTCCCCTCCTCACCCCTGCACACGTGTGCACACACATGCGTGCGCACACACACACACACACACACACAGACACACATACAGAGTTGATCCCATGAGGATTATAACATGGAAAGTCCTACACATGACACACAGACACCAGCACCCACAGACACACACGCACCAACGCTGTAGGGATTAGGATATTGACGATGTCAGACTTGACAATGCTGTATATGTGACTGGGGCGTGACCACAGCACTGCTGACTTTCTGACGAGCGCAATATATACACACACACACACACGCACAGAGAGAGAGAGAGAGAAACTGGCCCCTCTCTGTCAAATCCTATTAAAGAAGAAGAAATGGTTGTAGGTTCTAATCCCCCTGCTCAAACCTGAGCTGCACTGCATGACAGACACGCAGATAAACTGGCAGCCACAGAGGGAGAGAGAGAGACAGACAGGCAGGCAGACAGACAGACAGACAGATAAATGTGGCGTTCGCACTCTGCTGTATCGTATCAAAATATTTTTTAGTAAAAACTTTAAGTATCACTTCCAACGACGTAGTTCCTGCTGACAGCATCAATTTGAAGACTACTTACTCTGGAACCTGCTCCTAGTTATCAAAGCTATTGCCTCAAAGGAAAAAGGAAGCAATTTCTAGAAACCAAAGCAATGCTGCCTTGTTGCCAGTGATGGATGATGGTTACATATTGACAAGAGTGTTACAGGAGAAGAATTCCACCAAACATAGGTTGTCTGACTTGTATTTACTGCTTTCGCTGATATCTGGTGGTTATTTTTCAGAGGGCTCGTACAGATTGGGCTCCTATGATTTATAAACATCATCAACGGGGGTTTCGTTTATGAGACCAAGCCTGTGAAAATTTAGGAACAACATAAATCAGGTCAACATTTTGTTTTGTGCTTATAGTTTTAGTATTGAACAATTTAAATGAACTGCTCACCAACTGCTGTGCTGAAGAGGGATGAGATAAGTAAATATACTTGTCAAATACTTCAACGTCATGAAAATAATGCAAGATTTCCTCTCTGAGGCTGACTTATATGGGCTAATTGGGGATAATTCTTATCAGAATCTTGATTTGACTCAATTAAATCCCAATTAGGCAGACTTAAACAGATTTGGAAGATAAGAAAGATAATCTTCCATCAACACTTTTCCTGCCGGTTTTCCTCAAAGGCGCTGCAGCACACATTAGCGGGCGTTCACACAGAAACTTTTCTCTGAGGATAAATAGCTGAATGGGGGGTAAACAATGAAATGGATGATGTATTAATGATTGAGGGGGATGTCTGCTGAACAAAGATGCAAAAGGCTGCTCATTGATAAATATGTTGTATGCTTCCTATATAGCTGTTATACATGAAATTAAGTTTGGCTTAATGATAAAAATAGTCCTGATTGATTTACTGTTAGATAGATGGTTTAGTCACATGTACAGAGATTCTGAAACACATTCAGCCAAAGGCGTAAAGGACCAGTCTGTAATATTTAGGGGGATCTATTTATAGAAATGGAATATTCTTAATTAGGTTTTCATTAATGTACAATCACCTGAAGAGTGAGCTCTTTATAGCTACAGATTATGCGCAAAATAAAGCAAAAATCTACCCCCGTCTCGCTTGTCCCACTATGTTTTTCTATTGAAAGCATCCAAATGGAGTATTATAATACCAGGACAATCTAACTCCATCCTGTAATACAACAAAAATGCTGCTTCTTTATTACATATCATATAAATGAATCATCAACTAACGAGGGTATTGCCTTTTTACCAAGGACGTGGAGCTTTAGCTTCAGTCTTTTAGCATTTAAGTGTGTACAGAAGGTATGTTACGTATGTATGTATGTGAAAAATGCTCGACACAAGTTCTCATAAACTCAAAGTGATGTCATCAAGTGATGTAATTGCCTCAACTTCAACATTTGTAGTTGCCTCCATCCAGAAGCAGTGGATCACTCTGATTGATGAAAACAGGCCTGATGGTTGATTGATGGCTGGAGTGAGGGAGTGGCCATACACAAGGTATCAATCATTGGTGTGGGGCCAGTATGTTTGGTGAGAGGGACAGCGGGTGATGATTCGACCCCTGAACCGACCGAAATCATCCATCTGACAGATGAATGATGAAGGAAAACAGCAACAAGAGGAGGCATAGGAGGTGAAGAAGAACAGGAAGAGTGAAAGACGAGGAGGGTGGTTCTGTAGGAGCTGCAGCTTATTACACACATTTCAAAAGATCACATTTAAGCTGCCCCACTGATTGAAAAGAATAGCAGTTTACACTCAGCCTTGTGTCATTATCTGATATGTGGACCGTAACACTGATCTGATCAATGGAAATTACCCTAATTGATTGATCGCCGTGGTGAGGGGGTCGGTCAGGCAGATCAGTTGTTAGTGTGAGGCCAGTTTGTCATCATCTAGAGACAATGAGCAACGATATGACCTGTGAAACACTCATTATCAATTCGCCACGGAGATTGTCAGATGTCACGAGAGACGAAGACAGATAGCAGGATAGACAGAAAAGGGATTACGAAGCAGATTTTCCAATGTGGCGCCCTAAACTGGCAACCGTCCACTTTGGGGCTAATAGATAGAAAGATTTTATCAATTATTTAACTCACAGAATCACATAAAGATTGATGGTGGAACAAAATGGAGTTGAAGATACGGGGAGGCAGATAGACAAACAAGAGGGAAAATAAGCAAATAAATAAACAGAAGAGACAAAGTGATACTCAGAGTGAGGAGAAATAACTCTTCCAACCTTTTTCACTCCCTTAACCACACTTCTATTTCCTTCCTCCCTCTCTCTCTAGGCTATGATTATAGTCAGTGACGGGGTTCAGGAGGGCTTTGTCTTGTGCAGTCTGTATAATATGCTTCTTATGAGATATTACTCGTAAATAATTCATACACTCAGTCGCACAAACAGGCACACAAGCACATTTAGGCATCAGCATGCGCACGCCGTACTGTGGTTGCACGCACACACTCAAGTGCATGCATATATCCACATGCGCTTAACCAAGAGCGGGGCACAAAATAGTTTTCCAGTTAAAGGGATAATTCAGCCATTTTTCAAAGCAATTATGCATGGAACAGCCTACTGGCAAAACTGCAATCTAAGCTTCATATTTTGCGGTTTTAGCCCGTCTCACTGTCTCAAGGTATTTAGCATTTTACCGCATCATGCCTCAATGTGAAGAGAAGTGCAGAAACCTGTAAACTCACGGAGGAACGTGGAGTTTATCTACGGGCCTAAACACTTGTGCATATGGAAATGAGAATCCAAGGTAAACTTCACGGACCATTTGCATACACACGCAATTTCCTTTTGGTGAGTAAGACAAATATGATAAAATGAACAGCCAGGAGCCGGAAAACATAGACAACGGTCCAGTGAGTCCATGTCAGGTGTCTCGCTGACCTCTTTTTATGATGTGCGTTACTGCTGCATGATACTTCATTCATTTCTATGCTTTTTCACTCTGAAAAGAAGAGATTTCTGACACATACTGTGCAGCAGTCACTGGCCTTAACAATATTTGACTGGATGGTAATTAAAGGATTTTTTTTTTCTTACAGTAAGTATGATTAATTTAAATTCAGAGGAGGAAACCTTTTCCTTCAAGCCCAACGGGTCATCACCTAAGCACAGGTGGCATTTTAGAAGAAGAGACAAGGAGCATTAATTCCTTCTTTCTCTCTCTGGCCCTCCATCTCTGATTTACTGTCTTCCCCTTTCTTGCAGATAGAAAGAAGGAGATCCTTTTCATTTTTTTATTCATTTTACACTTTTGCTTTGTCATGGCACACAGACACTGGGCAGACAAAGGCCACATGCCAGTTACGTCCATCTACGGCTTTCAATGTGCCCAAAAATGTATCTGTCAGACTTGGCGGCAGAAGCAAAAATTAAAATAAAAGACAAAATAAAGACAGTTTGAGAACTAAAAAGCTCTGGAGGTGCTAAAAACAAACATACTTTTACTTTAGTGCTGGTCTCACGGACATTGTGAGAAAAAGAGCTTGTGTTGGATTATGGCACGTTGCTGCAGTAATACAGTCCATGCATTAATTACAGTACATGTATGTGCCCCAGTTATACCAGTTGCTCCAGTAGCACATCACTGCTGTTACACCGAAAGAACAGACAGATCTTTGACAACTTGTTTGTTGCAAAAGGAATGAACAGTAGGTTACGTGTGCAACCAGTTCATTACTTCTTGACTTTCTTTGCCTGTGACAGCAATTTGATTTGTTATTGAGCAGTTTTTTTAAGCATGACATATTTCATTTTTTTTTTTTTCTGAGACAGTTTGCTTCAGGCAACACATTTGGTGTTGTCGTGAATTCTCCTGAGCATTGTTTGACATGTCAGCCACAAGACCCGCTTTAGTTAGAACGTGTTTCAAGCTGCCATCAAGGACACATCATACCTGTCAGAGCCGTGGGTGCGCGCAGACCAGCGATACCTAATCGATTCTCAAGGTCTGAAACCAAAACTAAAAAAGACACCAGCTTTTAGAGGAGACTGGTCAGCTAACAATGCATCATACTGTATACTATTATCACATGCTTTGGATGTAGGATGCATACCCTAATTTCCCTAATTTGCTCAACTAAAGTGTTATCTTATCCTATCTTATCTAACTTATAAAGGAAGAAACCTCATATTTGCGCATAATTTTATGCCGTCTTACTGAACGCTACTTTACATGAATGTACTGTCCATCCAGGGACAGGGGAACTCGCATTGCTTTGCCAAGCCCTGAGGACATTTTTAAATTATTAACCGCAGACTCAAACACACACCGCCACACCACACACAGTCACCTGCACATTCACACACACAGTGACTTTTATTCGGTCGAAGAAAACTAATTATTTTAAAGGAAAAGTGCAGTCTTACGAAAGGTTCAAGTACAAATCTAAAAAGGAGAGTGTGTGGGAAAGAGCGAGCATGTGCATGTGTGCGTGCGTGCGTGCGAGAGAGAGAGAGAGAGAGAGAGAGAGAGAGAGAGAGAGAGAGAGAGAGAGAGAGAGAGAGGAAAAGTATGTGCGAACCTGTAGCTTCTGTGAAAAGCAGTCTACTGTATGAAACACAGTGAGTGTGTGTTTCTGTCTATTAGGGCTGCAAATGATGATTATTTTCATTATCTGACCATTATTTTCTTTATTAATCAAATAAGAAAGGTAACACTTCATATTAAGGTACACATATTCACCATTATACATATTAGCATGCCTATAAGTAGCATAACTGCTCTTAATTAGTCGTTATAAAGCACTTATTAATTGCTTATTCTAGGGGTTAGAGTGATTAAAGGGTAGGGTTAGGTTATTAATACTGTAATTCATGTGCAACAACTTAATACCAATAAGCAGTAATCAGGAGTTAATGGTGACTATGTAGACGTTAACAAGAAGTGCTACCAAAAGACATGTTGGACAGGAAACATAAGCGAGTACCGTGCCAGTAAGAGATTCAGCAGTTGGGCCTGCGTAGATCACTCAGTCTTCAGCAGTTCATGGTCGGTCCTCTGTCGACATGCCACTCAAAGCGCGAGATAATCATAAAACGATTTCTTGGAGTTTTATAAACGTGATTCATGGAGCAGTGGCTTGTGTATTTTTCCCAAAATCTCAGTTATTTATCTGAGAATAACAGCAGAGCCCAGAGAAGACATCTCGCTGTCTGTTAGTGCTGCACTACATTTTCTTGAAAAGGTTTTTAGACAATAACCTTTATTTTAATGGCATTTGATATTTCCAATGTGTAAAAGGTTCCACGGGATCTCTTGGACAAATGCTTTTTGGCAAAATTACCTGTAAACTGAATTCTATTACATACACTGCAGTGTTATAGGCGGGTCTTGAGAAATGTGCCGTTGAAGGCGGCTTGTTTAATTCCGCCTACAACCAAGATTTGGATATCTAAAGTGTTAGAAAATGTCCAAGTTGACATTCATATAAATATCAAGTAGGACATTTCATATAAAACTAATGAAACTAACAGACATTCCCATCAGAGTAGCTAGAACAGTTGTTTTTCTGGCATTTTGCTCAAAGAAACTGTTACTGGTGTCAATATCTATCCATCTATCCATCTATTATATACTGTGAGGCCAAAAGTATTTGGACAGACATCCAAACATTACACGGGTACGTGATTGTTGAACATCTTATTCTAAAACCAAAGGCTGCTATAATATGCTGCTGGCACCTGGCTGCAGGGAGGCGCTCCCATTCAGGCACAAAGGCATTAATGGCGTCAACCAGCGATTTGGGGTGATTAGACCTGGCTCTCAGACAGCATTCAGATTCATCCCAAAGGTGCTGGATGCTGCAGGGGTCAGGCCTCTGTGCCTCTATCGAAATAATCCCGCTAAATAGATAAACACTATAAACGGAAAGAATCCAGCCAAACATGCTGGCCTCAGTTGTTCAAGGCACCATCTGCATGCACTCAGGGAGGTCAGCAAAAACAAAACAAACACACCCTCCAGACACAATTAAAAGCAGTCCCTTTCTGAGGGAAACTTTTAATATAGACAGACAGACCCCTGATCCCTCCTCTGTGGCTCCCTCTCAATCAGCCCCCCACACACACACACACACACACACACACACACACACACACACAAAATGGACGCCAACTGTGTTGCCACTGGTGTAAACAAACAGGAGCATGTAATATGTGATAAGTTGTGACCAGATTGCAGCTAAATTTACTCACATGGGATTTGGCTCTGGGTTGTCTGACATGCCGTGTTGTAACAGCAGGAAAAAAAAAAAAATACAACCCAAACATCACAACCCATTCCATGAACACATTTTATCTATTAAGCTAAAATCTAATATGCTTTTACTCATAATTTCGCGATCTAAATAGCATCACCATCACTAGTTTTGCTGATATTTCCAGTGTCTCTTAAAAAAAGTGCCATCATATTTAGCTTTTTTTTTTTTTTTTTAATGTCGTTTAGTTGTGTTTGGCTGATAATCTTGATATTTCTGTCACCTGTGTGTACCAGACTGTTGCATAGAGTCAACCAGTGTCAAAACACAGGATCCATGTCTTTACAAGCACGCGACACACAGAGACAGAGTTAAGTTTCAACGGCATTTTGTACATTTTGTACTTGTGGGTATGAACTTACCTTTGTAAGTGTGTGCATCTGTTTAATGCGCGTGTGAATTTGTCTTTGATTTTTTCCAGAAAATCACGAGCAGAAAACAACTGCGTCACCGATCCATCTTTCTCACCTTGTCAACTTTACTTTGGTGCACTCGGTCTTGCGTGAACCCGGGGTGACAGCGAGGGGCGGATTGTGTTCTGCATTAATTAGAACTGTCTCTAACTAATAAATGAACACGGGGAAACTGGCAGAACAAATCTGCAGTGAAAATAGATCATTAAATAAATAAATAACTCACCCACAGACAGATGTGACCAAATGTCAAAAATTGATTCGCTTGTTTTGTAGCAGTCAGCGTGACATGAGGGCAACAAGTGTCAGTTCCGCTGAAATCAATGTGCAGCAGCATAATCACGGCACTTGATAGTCAAGTGATTATGATGATGCCTTCAAGTTCTGTTGGAAATATTCTCATTAAAAGTCAAGAACATACAGTATGAAATATATATATATATATACATAGGTATATATAGTTTTATATATAGATTGTCTGAATCTTTTGTTGCTAACACTTACAAATATTAAGGAATTTGATGGGGCAAAGCATTTAATATATTGTCTTTTTACTGTTTTCCATTGAGAATATGTCAGTAACAATTAGCAAATTACGACATTCTGCTTAATCTATGCTTTACACAGCATCCTGCCTTTTTTTGGAATTGGGGCTGTACAGGACAAACAGAGCTGAGTTTACTAATTCATACGTCATGTGCATTTCTGTACACTGTTCAGAGGTCAGATGTATTTAACTTGATGCATCAGTGAGAAACAAAAGTAGCACTGATCATTGCTTGTCTTACATAAGAGCTCAGGCACTTTAAACTTAATGAATATATTCAGCTCTCATTTACAGAATGTCTGGCAATAGATGCTATGGTTATGGTAAAAGAGGGGATTTTTACATTGTTTAAATAAAATGCATAGCCTGAAGGCGGTATCTGTCAACATGTATTTTCCTTTATATGGCAAACTTTTGCCAGTTGTTATTACACAAATTTCTACTAAAAATAAACTTTGCAAATTGCCTCAAGCACCCTGGTAACTTTTCATTGTTGTTGCATCAGTGGTAGGTCGGGTCAAACACAGAGATACGGGTGACAATGGCAGTTTTAGTGATGACTTGCTGTACTGTTGTGCAAGTCCAGGATTAGAAATGATACTTAGAAATTCAAACTTTTGCTCAAATTACACAGAAACTAATCTTCACTGTTTGCTTTATTACCTTGCTAGCATAGCACTGACGTTAGCTGAGGTGAAGCACAGGCAGAGAGGGGGCGAACACAGCTGTTTGAACAACACGTTTCTTCACCGTCATGCTTACAAGAGGAATCCAGGATTATAAATGACACGTTTGTAAAAGCATAGATCAGGGGTTCTTTAAGTAATTACTAGCCTATTCATCTCATGAGGTATGGCATGGGTCCGGATTGAATTGCCGTTCACTCCGGATGCGAACCAAGGACTTGAAGACTTTGAGAAGCCTCGGTAAAGATTAATTTAAATGATAGTGAAGTCGGCCTTTAGTTTACTCAGCAGATAAGTAAAATCCAAAATGCACAATTGAGAAGCTGCCAGTCTTCTTGCTGATGGTCTCGTTCACTTAGAGCAATTACCCTAATAACTCAAAATGAATGTGCTAATGGTAATTTATTGATTTCTAAATGCTTCACATAGCACCTTTGAGCTAGGTAATGGATGGGTGGCAGGAGGTACAGCGAGTAGTTTAGTGGGAGTGGAGGACAGCGGGGAGAACACAGATTCCTGTGGCGTTCACAGCATGAGGGTCAGAGTGTGAAGATCCTTAGCTGCAAACTGCTTACTCACATGACAGGGAATACCCAGCTAGGAAAAACAAAAAAAGCATATTTTATATCATATATGTGTGTGTGTGTGTGTGTGTGTGTGTGCGTGTGCGCGCTTGTGTATGAAGGTCATACTCTGATTAGTTATTGATCTGAACCACCTGTATTCTCCAGTGTTTCCTCATAATTACTTAACCAGAGACAGACTGTCTGTGCCCGTGTGTGTTTGCCTGTGGACGTGTCATGGGTATAAAATAATATTATGTCTTGCGCTGCCCTTATTTTTCTCCCATTATCATCTCTAATCATCATCTAGACAGAGCGCACGATAATTATCCGCGACAGAGAGCAGAAATGGAAAACTGAAGGCGTACATGAGAGCGAGGGGAGAGGACCAGCAGCAGAGCTCTTTGCACCTGGCCTCTTACACCTCGCTTAGCACAGCATAACGCTTTTTGAAAGGCGGACACGGAGGAGGTAGATGCACCTCCTTGCCTTGCAGTGGTAGCCTATACACAGAAGTGCGCTGCGTGTCCTTGAATGCTTATTTCCTCCACATAATCAAAATGTGTAAAAGTTAGAATCTCTCCAGGTGCAGGCCCCCTGTATGGGATCAGCTGGCATAAACTCATATCCGCCCTGTCCTGCCGTTGCATGTGGGCATGGGTGGGAGGGGACCTTTTATCTCTTCTTACAATTTTTTTTTTTTTTACTGGCAAACAGCAATGCAGAAAACTTTAGTTAGCAGGACTCATTTTTAATTCAATGCTTGCTGTTGCTTTTGCCGCATGAATGATAAACATCACCGGCTGCAGATTATATAAACTGTAGTCAATTAACTTTGATCCTGTAAGAGCTAAAATGCAAGCCAGTGCCTCTACTCGAAGGTAGTGTGTGAGGGAGAGAAACATCCCTCCTTAAAATCACTCTATGACTGCCAGCAGACTGTGAGTTTTTATAGTTCAACGACACCAAGAGAACTTAAGAGAAATGATCTCGCTGACTGTGTTACCAGGTGAACTTTCATGTGTATTATTATCAATATTCTAAGCTGATCAACTTCATAGCGCTGAATGGGGACATCCTCACTACTACGGCTCTTATTTTGATGGGTCAGACACATGTTGAATAAACATTTCCTACCTTCTGCTGCAGGTTGTGAGCATTAATTAGGCTCCCACTCAGCATGATGTGCTTAAAGATCTTAGTTTTGGTTATTTATTCCTTTGGTTACTCATAAACATGAGAAAAATACACCTAATTAGATTCAATGAGAGATTTCAAATGATGGTGGGCTGACCAGCAGGTATGCAGGATCTATTGGCAGAAATGGAGTATAACATTCAGGAGTTTGTTTTCAATAGCGTATAATCACCTGAAAATAAGAAAAGTTCGCCATGTTGCGCCACCATGTTTCTTTTTGGTTTTAAAAGTTTACATTTATTCAGAAAGTACAACACATTCATAAATACTGAGCAGCTCACCGGTGCACATGTCACTTACCTGCAGTGCCATTTATCTGTGTAGACTGCTTTAGTGTAGGTCACAGAGGCCTGGAGACATCGAGCACAGAGCACTGGTCCTTTAAACGACTGACTTGACTGATGCAGTCTGAAAAAACAGAAACAAACACTTAAAAAAAAAAAAATCACTGAAAGTATTTGATGATTTCTATCTGAGTGTTGCATCTTTGCTACACTGATTGGTGTGTCCCTGTTTCACTGTTCGTCGCATTTCTGAAAGCTTCTGTCATGGTTCAACAAAAACAAATCATGACCTGCGTTCATTAAATCAAGAGGAAACTATTGTGGCAATAATTCTGACAAACCAGCAAAAGTCAATTTCAAATAAGGCAAATATCTAAAAATATGATGTTTTGCCAGAGACTGAATTTCTAAAAACATGCTAATGAACTCCTACACAAGAGACAGGTGTCACAATACGAATCTGTTTTAAGCAAAGTCCTTGAAAGAATTTGTTGTCTCAAATGAAGATGAAATGATAAAAAGTTGACATTATGCACACACAGAATAAAACAGCTCTCTGTGTTGGATAGAAATTAGTTCACTTCGCATTAAGGATGACACGGCAAATTAGCGAGCAAGCAAGTTTAAAAGAGAACAGAATTTGTTGTGAATTCTGCCGACATATTTTCCAAAAAACACCAACAAATGGATGCATTCAAATCGGGGTGTAACCTGTTGATGATGCACATTCATGAGGAGGGAATCAAGCACACAAAAACTTCACAGTCTCTCAGACCCGGGGACTCGGGGACCCGGGGACAGCCCTTTGTCAGTTAACCATCAGCTCAGATTTCCAAGGAAAAACAGCAGAGCAGGCCACTACCTACACAGCATCTACAAACACATGCTCCCTCTATCCGGATGCTTTCTTATTACGGGTATTAACTTCAGTGCCAAGCAGATAATATTAAATCAAACTGAAATAAACAGAACTGAATCAAGAAAGAAGCATTGAGTCGCTCTTCTACAAATTCCTGACTGTACTTGGCCAGTTTATAAAAATAACAAATTCTAAATGAGTCTGCAAACAAAACAACTGCCAATAATATCCTGGGGGCAGGTAATCTCCAGTATGTGTGTGCGTGTGTGTGTGTGTGCTCGCAGGTAGACACTTTACCACATATGCATCAGGTGTGAGTGTGTACGTGCATGAGTGTGTGTGTTTTCATGTCCTTCAGTAGCAGGTGCACAACAGCCTTTGGGAGTATACCAGAGCTCACTTCCAATCAGGCTGCATTAGGGGGGTGTGTGTGTGTGTGCATGTGTGTGCGTAGCAGCATGCATATTCAGCGTGTTTCTAATGCTACATGAAAGAGCTGAATTATATACTCATGCTCGACACTTGACAGACCAGACAGACATATACGCACGTGCACTCGAGAAGCCTTCAACGCAGGTTTAGTTTGCTTCAGGCCTCATTTGGAATCTGTTGTTTGTGCAATTGAGAAACGTGAAGAGGGAATCTGAATAACAAACTCAAGCTTCTGGACTGTTTAAAGAGGACTGGCACCAAGATGCGTTTGGGCAAAATGAACGCAATTTAGGCCCTCTTTTAGCATAACTTTGGGTAAACAAACAACAGGGCACCTGAAGAATGAATTATGTCGATCTAAATCAGATTTACAGTGTTTAGAGGAAGCAAGTCGTTAGCTTAGACTGCCAGCAGATGCAAACAAACCATCACATTCAGACGTGGCCGATCACTTGCTATCCATCTCACAAATATGCTGATTGCTATCTCCACCACCTCAGCTTCCTCATATTCATCAATATTTGCTCCTGCAGACCTTCTTCTGTCTATCTATACATTAATAGTACAGTTACAAACATCTCACGCGTCAGGCTACGTTTGTATTCATGAACAGCTGAATGAATGTGGTACAGTATGTGATCAGATTCCAGATCAGGTTTCATGTAATTATGCAGCAATTAAAACAACAGAGAGCTGCAGAGAATGGAGCAAAGTCTGACTGCTGGAGAGTTTTTACTGTGAAGCTGCTGCAGAAATGTTTCCATCTTTTTTTTTTTTTTAAGAGGAAACGGTTCTACTGTCTTTATTCCAGCCAAGTGTTTCCGATGAAGCTATGCTTTGTGTAGCCTAGTTAATCTGCTCCAAAGTAGTTCAGCCACTGACTAATCAATGAATAGATTCTAATTGCCAGGGTGTTCGGGAGGAAGCATCCGCGTTGGAGTCTCTCTCGTCTCTTCAGAGGCGTTTTTAGGAGACTTTCACAGACAGCGTCCCGTGGGATCGATGTTCTCGCCTAAATTCATGGTCCTTCACACCAGTGGTCCACCCACAGCTTTCACTTATTATGCCTGATTAGAGCTGTTCCCAGGACTGCGTGGGCTTCAACCTGAGCAGAGGTCAGATCAATCTGAATAATTTAGAAAGTATCCTTTAACCATCCGACTGACCCAAACTCTGTTAATTACACCTTTCCTCCGAGATTTGACATACTTTCTCTAATGCAGAAACTGACGAATCGAGATAATTAAAGATCTCCTCCAGACATTTTTAGTAATATATCAATACTCTATAATAATAAAATTATTAACATTGCATTGAAAAATCCAGAATCTATCAATATTTTTCATTTTTAAAACTTTAACCACTGAGCACAAGATGTGTTTTTTGCTAGTGTATGTGGGCGGGAGGGTTTCAAACTTTCTCTCTTCGGCAGAAAACAGACGTCTGGTGTTAAGTGCAGGTAAAATGTCCAAGTGAAGCAAGGCTAAGAAACACATTTATGAGCAGAGGGGGGCTTTAATCTCCCTCTGTCTCCCTTTTGTCTCCCCTTCTTCCTCTCTCTAGCTCCCACTCTCTCATTGTCACCGACTCTTTCTAGTCAAAAACATGACTGTTTGCAGACATGAGCCATTGTTCTCTGACACAAACAAACATTGTCTAGTATACTAGCCAATAAGGTTTGAGTATATTGGCCGAAGGAATATGTGTGGACATCTAAACACAACTACAGAACTAACACTCTTTGTACTGACTTCGCTTATTGAACACACTGTTTTTGAAAATGAGAGACTATTAGTCGTATTTTTGTTGGCAATCTTACTGTATATACTTTTCAAACTTTCCCTTCTTTCTCTAAAACAAAGGCCCGAGCAGACAAGGTTTGAAGATAAATCTGTTCGGGTTGCAGGGAAACTTGGTGATAAACAGCAGATTGCTGCAGGCCTGTTCAATTCATTGAGCCTGAGAAAAAAAAAAACAATAATCTAAATCTGCTCCTCGGGTCTTTGGTTCGGAAAGACAAGCAAGAGAGCAAAAAGGACAGAAGGAAGGAAGAGCAGACAGATGGTTAACTGGATGGATGGATGTAGGGATGGGTGGATGGATGGATGGATGGATGGATGGATGGATGGATGGATGGATGGACAGATGGATGGATGGATAGATAGATGAACAGATTGTGTTGCAATAGAAGTTGGCAATAAACTCAAGATTGCTGCAGGACTGTTCAATCCACTGATCCTGAAAACCAGAAAAACAACAATCTGTTTTTATCCTCCAGCCATGCCAGTGGTCCTCCCCACCTTTCTTTTTCTGGTTTTTTTTTTTTTTTTTTAAAGGCTATCTCTACCTTCTCCCCTCCCTTCCTCTCAAAATCTATTTTTCCTCCATCCATCCGTCTTTACCACTCCATTCTCTCACACTTTACTCCCTTTTTTTTTACGTCTCACCTCTTTTTCCTTCCTTTCCAGATCCCTTTGTGTTCCCCTCTCCTGCTCTCTCGTTCTGGTCCGTCGGGAAATCAAAGAACTTGAATAACTTTCACATCACCACGGGAACAAAAACTCATATGGTAGTCATGGGAACACACTCATCCTGACACCACAGGAACCGTTTCATTGGGGAAGGGTGTGTGTGTGTGTGTGTGTGTGGTTTTCATGTCCTTAAATATTGCTGTACGCTAAAGCAAACTTGTTGAAGTCGACCAAATTCAGGGAAAGACAACAGAGATGCAGAGAGAGAGTGAGGGGAGGGAGGTTACAGTCCGATCAAAAGACCACATGCTCACACAGAACCCAAACACCTGTGGGTTGGCAGGCTGATAAAGAGACCACAGCGGGCAGCTGTGCAGGTAGGTATGATGAAGACACTGTCAAGACAAAATGAAAGACAAGGAAAAAGTGGGAAAAAAACACACACAGTAGGACTTTGGATTTCATGAGTTAAAGGTTAATTCCTAATACGGCACTTGCACGCTGTGTGTTAATTAAAAGAGCTGTATTCAGGTAATCATTCCGACTCTCTAGGACTGAGAATTTTGTCCCCTATTTCTTGCATTTCAGCTTTTTGCACTATAGCAATTTAACGACCTGAAACTCAACGTGTACTCGTTACTGTGGGTCCCGCTGTTCAACCATTCTCCGCCCACTTTGGGGCTCCTTCCCGAACCTAAATTTCAGCGCTGCTCAGGAGGTGATATTAAATACAAGCGCCAAGAATTCATCGGAGGAAGGAATGCAGCACAGCTTCGTTTCATCACACAGGTGACGTCTACACTCTGATTCAGAATGGAGATCGTGTGATTCCTCGTTTCATTAATTATGCTTTTATTATGTTGGGTTTGTGTGTGTATTTTCAAATTCGTGTAACATTTCTGGTAGTGAGCTTTTTTCCGCTCCATATCAGGACAGCATGAGCAATCACTGTATCTTATTTTCTACTGAAGGAAAAAAAAAAAGGTCAAAAATGATTGTGCTGCATCCATCTGCTCTGCTCCGGATTCTTCAGCGTCACCTCCCCCTCTTCTGAGTCAGTCGAGACAGACAATCAGGCAGTCAGCTGTTTTTACTGTATGGAGCATACAGAGAGGGAGGGAGAGGCGCCGGCAGCCGCAGTATGGCACCAACATTCTACCAAGATGGAGAGGAGAGATGATTACAGGGGCCGATCACTCTCTCAAAGTACATATGGTACGTGAGTGCCGTATTAAAGTCGACTTAGCTAAATCTGCCCTTTACATCTGATGTCATGGTGGCTAAACATTAGCTCGACTCAGTTCTGTGAGTGTGCCTTTGAACACATGACGCTGCCCATAACACATCTGTCACATCCTCCTGTGATGCATGACTGTGTCCGTCTTCCTCCTCCTTTCTCTCCATCTCATTATGTTCGAATCACCTTAAGACACACACACACGTCTGTGCACATACCCACACTCCAGCCTTTCTCTGTGTTTGAATGTGTGTGTAATTATCAGTGTGATAATTAGAGTTGCATTTAAATGGGTATTAAAAAGTCTGGAGTCACAGAGAGCTGCTGACCTTCCCATGAACCCCAGACACACACACACACACACACACACACACACACACACACACACACACACAAACATGCACAGTTAAAATGCACATGGTGACACATGCACGCTCCCTTTTACCAATGACACACATTCACGTATACACACACACATGCACACAATTACTTTGATTAAGAAATATAATTTCTGCTTCAGTGGCTCCAGCACCACATGTCACTGCGTGTGTGTGCATGGGATGCTCTTGTGTGTGTGTGTGTGTGTGTGTGTGTGTGTGTGTGTGTGTGTGTGTGTGTGTGTGTTTGGGTGTACAGGATGTTATAACCAGAAATAAAGGCAGCAGAGAAACACAGAGATGGGAGCAGAAAGTGGGTACATGAAATAATTTACTCATGATTTCTGCTGTGACCTCACGGTCCCCAACCAATCATAGCTCACCATCTTTGTGTTGAAGGAGGCGCTTCAGGGAACAAAAATGTAAACAGAACGCTGCCTGAAGCCGTGTGTGTGAAACCACCAAAAAAGAGAGAAACTATCCCCAACCATTAACCACTTCTTTTCTGTTCATCCCTTTGCTCCATTATTGTTTCACTTCACACAACATGACCATTTGTGTCACGTAACCGCCCTCTTTTAAGCTCCTCAGCAAGCTGTGTTTTGCTGCCTATTTTGCAAAAATATTAAAATGGCTAAATGCCACACAACTAATCATCATTCCCCTGTTATATACATATTAGTTGCTATTATTGTGTCCCTTCAAGTAAAGTGGTGCACTCAGTGGTAATTTGGAATACATTACTTCGTGATTACCTTACCATCACTTGTGTCTCCTGAAGTAGAGCGTCATTCCAGCAAAGTGGCGATTTGCAGCAGAGATTTTTAATGAGGATACACCATTAGTTCACCAAAGACCAAAACTGGAGGGAGAGGAATTCTAAATAAATTGGTGTCATTATGTTTATAGCACATTTAAATGAAGAGATGTGTGCTTCATTATGGAGAGAGTGAAGGGGGGGGGGGGGGCTGTCACGTCCCAAACCAGCACAACTAGACTGTCAGTCCGATTAGTTGCCAATTTCCCCTTCCTATGAAAGAAGAAAAGACTCTTTAGGCTTTTTCGTTACTCCACAGTGACCCCCGTAATGAGGTGAAGCATTTGGAAATTTGGACTGGCGCATGAATTTTGGATTGTGATTGCGAGATAAGGGAACAATGTAATTCCTTGTTAATTTCTTTGAGATTTGTCCAATCACAACTCGCTTGTATTCTGATAGATATGAGCGCGTCTGTTGTTGATCAGGTGAATGTTAATGCTCTCTGACAGCGATTACGGTTGCCCCGCAGAGACACACATGCGCCGGCGTTATAGACCTCACAGGTGACTCATTATTTAACAGATGGCATTGAGACCACAAACAAACAAACACAGACTAACCCCAGCCTCCAGAACATACACACACCCCTCCAAAACCCAAATCTCCCTCTTGTCCTTGGCTGCCCTGCGAGATGAATTAAACATTTCACAAACACAAACACAAACACTCCTTAACGCCAGACCTCTTTGTCCTCAGATAACCTGTGAAATTTTATACATTTGTCAACTGCTTTTGAAGATCAATGCTGCTGTTGCTGCCATATTAGTAATGACTAGAGTTGAACCTACATTTTTTTGTCCAAATTCATGGTAAATTCACACATCGACGCACCTAGCCACACACATACACCCACACTAAAGCCCGACTGATAGGGCTTTTGAAGCCAACACTGGTATCGATACTGGGGAGTTCTGATAATCTGATGATGCTAAATCAGCTGATAATATTCTCTTTTGGTGGTAATATGGTCTCTGGTGGTAATATGATGTAATGTTGACACTGTTTTTGAATTACTTCAAACTTCATTTGGCACCTCTGTACTGATGAGCACATCAATAATGATACATCCGCAACAAGCTAATATCAGCCCGGTGGATTTATCAGCCCTAGGCCGCACTTGGGCTGCACACAGTTTAATGCAGGGGAGTTTATTATTTTAGACTTGCATATTACAATGAGAAAGAGGGCCATTTTGCAACCCTTCTGATGATGGGTTTCTATCAAGACTTGTTAATAATTGATAGTAAAAGTTAGCATACAGGTGCATGAGTCTGTCATTACAATGACTTGCTGGTGAATCTGTCTGAATGTTAAGCTAACAGCTTTAAACTTCACTGGAGGTGATTCATTTGGGTTAGTCACTACACTGCCTCTTGCCTGTAGCAAGAACAGCTTTTGGCAGCAAACCAGAGACAACAGAGGGGCTGGTTGCTGTTTGTTGCTATTTGTATTTGCCATTTATATTTCAGCATTTTGTGTTTGTGTTTCTTCATGAGACTCGTGTGTGTGTGTGTGTGTGTTAATCCTAATGTGTCTCCCTGGCAGTATGTGTTTTCCTCCTATGACCTCATGCTGTGAATACACAAACTATTACAAAAACACCTCCCACCAGACAAACACAAATACCCATGACACATAACTGCACACACACCTACGTGTGCACAAACACATGTGAAGCGACACTGAGTCAAAGTGCACATGCTGCCGCTGTTTGTTTCAAAAACTCTGCAAAACGTGGTAAGAGAAAAACGATTTGTCTGGTGGGTCAAAACACAGTAGGAGCAGCCTGCGATAATGTTGAGTTTTAGAGCAGATGACATTAGAAAACCCACAATGGAGCAATTTGATGTGCAAGACAAACGTGAAAAAAAATGAATTACAATGGCCGTCAGTCACTCCAACTGTCTACGTATAATTTATCCATCGGAGCTGAATTTTATGTCTGATCCTGCTACTTTACCTTTACGTTTCTGAATGCTTCAGCATCTGGGGTTTTCTGTGTGTGTGTGTGTGTGTGTGTGTGTGTGTGTGTGTGCATGCGCTGAATATGTGATGGGATATTTCATCATTAACATGGGGAAGTTTCTCGTTTCCTCCAGGAGGAGGAGAGGTCATGGTCAGCAGAGAGATGTGGATTCAGCATCCTTCTGTAGCCGGTTTTTCAATCCAAGTGGGGGTTGCAAATGTTTGACATGAGTAGTATTAAACCTGCCATAGGGATCATTTTGACATGAATAAATGATTGCACATTGATTTTGAGCCATTACATACCATTATGGTAAACAGTGAGACCATCTCAGGGGTGCTTTAACAGGCCTGTATATTAACATATTTACATCTGAGAGAAGAATCAGAGAGTTCACTCTCATAAAGTTCTGTTTATTTTACATGACTGATGGTTCTTTTGCATACTTAAGGTTTTGGGTTTTTTTTTGCACTCCATGGCGCCTTCCATTTCTTTTCATGAAAAATCAACTTGTAGCTGTCTGAAAGTTACATAAAGTTATCATTCACAGCAAACAATTGTGTGCTCAAAAAGCAGAGGCTGTTTAGAAAAATCCCACAATGTGTTCAAGGATAAAATTTCAAGGCTACATAAATACAGAGAAATTACAAAAATCCATTACATCATTTTCATAATTGCATGTTTTATTCTTTCTAACTCCGGCTTTGCAAAAGCTTTGTGGAAGCTTTTTTTTTTTTGTTCAAATGTCAGAGCATTTTCACAGTTGCACTGGTATACAATAAGAGAGTTTAGACAAATTCACTGTAAAAATGCTATAGAACACAGTATTCCCTTTCTTGCTGAGAGCTAGAGGACATCAATACCATTCTCACATCTGTCTTTTTATGAGGCTGCAGCCAGAAGACAGTATAAAGACTGGAAACAACGGGAAACAGCAAGCCTGGCAGTGTCCACAAATAACTAAATTTACCTACCAACAACTTTAAAACTTGTGAATTAACTTGTATCTTGTGTGGAAAGGTAAATGGAAAAAGGACATGTTGAAAATAACCCGGCACACATTGCCCTGGAAAACTGTCCCCAAAAATATGTGTTACATAATGAGCTTTAGGGGTGCAGGTAGAAGAATTCTGGGACTTTTGGACAGAGCCAGGCAGGCTGTTTCCAGTCTTTATGCTATGCTACGCTAACCGGCTGCTGGCTGTAGCTTCACATTTACTGCAAAGACATGAGAGTGGTGTCGATCTTCTCATCAGACTCTCAGCAAGAAAGCAAATAAGCAACTTCAAAAACAGCTGTTGTGTTTAGAGCATGCGAACAAGCATCGCTGCAGAGTGTTTATATGAAGTCAAAAATGCATCAAGTACAGAAAAAACTAAAATCAAGTCATTCAAGATACTGTGATGTGTGTTGATGTCTTTTTTTTTTCAAGGTAATAACATCTTGGTGAGAATAAAGCATGAAGACTGAGTGGCTGCTCGTCTATTCATCACCATGGCTGATTGCCAACAGGCTCTTTTGGACTTCTGTCTTATTGATTTTTAGCCATTTTGTGACCACAGCAACACTAAAGGAGATTGATGCGTAACACCAAATAGTAAGAGGGTCCTGTTCCTGCAGTGCAAATGGAGCTGAAGCTTTCACAGTTTCACATAATGACAGATGGGGGAAGGAACGAGAGGGAGAACAGCCTGGACTAAAAAGGAAGAAGCAGCTTTGATGGGAAATGCGGTCGTAATTTTTAGAAATATGAGTATCATAAGCATCAAAATCACAATCATAATCAGAGTTTTGACTGCGATGTGCTGTCATCGCTTCAACAACGGCAGATCTTTGCAGAGCGACACAGAAACTTACTGTTATTGTCCAGAATATTACCCTCTATTCATGCCGCACATGTGATGTTTTGTGTTTTTCTTCTTTTTTTTTTTTTATTGTGACACCGACCTTATAATCTTCCTACAGGGAAAAACAGCTTAGGACTGGAGGGAACGCAATGTAATTTACCTGGAGAAGCTTGCTCCCTCGTGAGTTTCTGTCCTATTTTCTCTTTATTTCTTTATATGACACTCTGTACTTTTGAACACACCAGTGCTGATGTGAAAAAAATCACCGTCTGCCGGTTTCCCTTATCCGTAAACAAACGTGTGACCCTGACGAACCTTTCCGTCTTTGTTGTTCACAGAGTGTCACGCCGGGTTTTCTCTTTTGTTCAGTTCACTACTATGAGGTGGTGACACTATTTATTTATTTATTTTGTTTGAAGACTTTTGATTGGTGGCTTTGCATTATAAATGAAATCATTTCTGATTTGTGCATCAGATGCCTTTGTTTTGACAACTATTTTTCAGCAGCGTGCAGTTTTTTTATTTCTGATTATTCCGCCAGTTTAAGTTGTAGGGAAGGAGGGCAGAGGCAATTTTGTGTGTGTGTGTGTGTGTGTGTGTGAGAGAGAGTGGCTCATTTTTAATACTCTTATCAAAGCTGCCTCAGCTTTGACACAATCACACAATCACCAATTCATTTATTTCAAATCAGAAATGAAACTCTATTGGATGCCAGTGATGACAAAAGCAATCAATAACATTTATTGAAGGATCTGTCTCAATCAAGCATCTGATTGGCAAAGGCTTGATGAAAAAGGTTCCTGCCTCAGCCCATTGTTGATGATGTTGATAACGAAGTGGCACAACTGAAGTATAAACTCCAGTGAGGGATGAACCAACACCAGCTCTGCCATAAATAGTCCTTTTACAAAGCTAATAAATGTTCAGACTTTGTTGACATTGTCAAAAAGGTGATAATTCTACTTTCTGTTTATTACTGAGGCTGTCGTGTGTGGTGAACTGGGCTGCTTTACAACCTCGATTCCAAAAAAGTCGGGACGCTGTGTGAAATGTAAATAAAAACAGAATGCAGTCATCTGCGAATGAACTGTGTTTACCCACAACGGATTTATGAAGCGTTCCTGAGCTCATGCAGGAATATCCTCCATCCTCGCTTGTGATCGACTGAGCCTTTCCAGGAAGCCCCTTTCACACCCAATCATGATACTATCACCTGTTACCAATCAACCTGTTTACCTGTGGAATGTTCCAAACAGGTGTTTTTGAAGCGTTCCACGACTTTCCCAGTCTTTAGTTGCTCCTGACCCAACTTGATTGAAATGTGCTGCATCAAATTTAGAATCAGCAGATATTTACAAAAATCAATGAAGCCGATGAGGTAAAACATTGAACACTGTTCCACCCTGATCCTAATCTACCGAGACTAAACAATCACAATGCTCTGGTGCTGATTCAAAGTGTGTTGAGACTCTCAAGTACAGAAATTCAATATTACGATTTACCACAATTTTTGCTTTTTTGACACTCGACCACGGGGAAAAAAGTTGAATCGCACACTTCTGGAGGCCGTATCGCATGAGCGAGATTTCCAAAAGCTTGGGATTTTACATGTCAGTCAGCTGTATTTCAGCAGCATATAAAAGTAGAGTAAAATACTTTTTGAAGTAAACTGCAACATTTAGCTGTTCCTGCTAATCAAGCTAGTGTTGTAAGAATGATATACTGTATATGTGCTGCCCTCTCCTCACATGCAATGTCTCCACCTAGTGGTGACTGTATTTTGAAACACACTTTTCACACACACACACACACACACACACACACACACACACACACACACACTAATAAAATCCACCACACATACAGAACGCAATTATTCACATCAAATGTTTCTTCATTTTCAATCAGTCTTGGTCTTTCTGAGGAAGTAAAATTGATATAAATAAAGACTTAAAGCTGATAAAAAGAAAAAAAAATAAAGGCCTCCTGGGCCTGAAAGGGTTAAAGGATTTAAATGTGAGTAAAATTAGCTAACAATAATAATAATAATAATAATATATGAATAGTAAGATCCAGGCCCTGTTTAAATACATTATCATATTTTTACTAATGATGTATTTAAAGGTGCAATAGTCAGTTCATTCTCAATGAAACAGAGCTAATGTCCCTCAGGCCAGACTGTAGATCTCATATATCCTCCACTTAGGAGCTTCTATATCCTTCACTGATTAATTAGACGAGAAGAGAATAAAGAGGATCAAGCTTTGTCCAACTTGTACCTCACAGCGTCTCAATGCTTCACATTCAAAACCTGTTGTTTGTAGCTGTCATGTTTCAGTAGAAACCATCCACGACCCCCGCCAGGTGTCAAACAAAGTTCACAGCCACTAAGACCACAGGAATAAGGGTCATCTCAGTAAAAACTTAAAGCTGTTGATCTTAATTCCCCCACAGATACGAGGTTTTAACCTGACAGCAGCTACTCAGATCTTCTCGGTTCCATTTTAATTCAACGAGACAAAGATGATCCCTGTGTTAATATGGTTTAGGAGAACCAGCACTTGAGAGGATTAGGAAGACAGAGAGCAGAGGGGAAGTGTAATAACAAGAGAGGAGAGGAAAGGAAAGGGTGAGACGGCGGAGAGACAGATGGAGAGTGGAGGGAAGAGAAACAGAAAGAGGAGTGAGAAGCAAACGATGGGGGGGGGGGGCACAGACGGATCGCTCTGAGCTCTCTAATCTCGTCTTCCCAAAGGTACCTGACATTTCACTGCATCATAAGCTCGTGATGCTGCCCAACCAGGCTGAGTGTTCAGGGAGACTACAGGATCAAATCAATAAGATACAGGGGAGAGGGACAGAAGAGAAGGAAGGATAGAGTGACGGGAGGAGAGAGAGCAGTGGATAGAGTACAGATAAAGAGAGACGCATTCAGAGAGAGAGCGTGCAGACAAGACGAGACTGGAAATTGGTGAAAAGGAGAAATTTCAATTGAGGGATTTCTGCTGAGGCATCTTTGAAACGAGTGAGTCACATACTGTATGTCAGGTGAGATCCACATGCAGGTAAATCACTGGTGCAATGAATCCTCCGTCGGTCATTGTTTGAGTGTTGGCTTCGAATGCCAGAGCTCATTTGAACCATTTTAAGAGGATGCTTTCCACCTGTCTGTGCGTGTAATTAGCAGAGCTCAGGACTCGATGATCTCATCCTGGACTAATCGTATTACTTTCTTGACAAAAGGTCTGAAGATAAATTCAGCATAGCCTGTTTTATTTTTATGTCTGTAATCAGATGATCTCAGTTTTTTCTTAAATGTTCGGTATGCAAAGGTTGTAAGATCCAACTTCAGTGATATTGCAATTCATCACTTTCAAACCTGCAAATACTCACAAATGAGACCAGTTTATGAATGCACACGTATCTTAAATGATCTTCCTGACCTTATCTTCCTCTCATTTTCTTATTTAAAGGTACTCCATGATCCACTTTGACATTCATGAATCTGTGCTGTTGCTCCTTTAGGAGCTCTGCTAAAGTTTTCGGTCTTGTCATGCAGCACCGTCGTGTTCCTGACAGGAAACGTCAGTTTGTTTAGGAGGGAACGTACTGCTCTCTGAACAGGACTGCTAATTTCGATCTTGTGTGGCCTCTTTTTCTGCACAACTTTTGACGACAACAAAATTGAAAAAATAAATTCACTCAGTATTTTATTAACAGAAGCAAAACTGAAAATTCTTTGTTGTTGTCACTACTTTTAATAGCATAAATTAAATGGCAGTTTGGTTTATTGAAGTCCTCACAGACTCAATTTCATGCATGGTTTGCAGTGATTTCTCTTCTTGATCATCTGCTACATCCATATGTGTAGCATTGTTAAAAAACAAACAAAAAACATGCCCCCCAATATACCTTTAAAGAAATTCTTTCTTTCCTCAGAGTTTCTAATGGCAGACATGACTGTTTTTTAAGGACTGATTCTCATTTGGTCTCAGCCCCAGGATCTCTTCACAGAACAAACCCAGTGGGGAAGAGCACATTTATCAAGTACGCTACAATTTTAAAGTACTTGTATATTATTCGAGTATTACAATTCTATGCTACTTTATACTTGTATTCTACTATATTCTGAAGACAAATATACATTTTACTGTCATATCGCCCAACCCTATACCCAAAAAGTTACCACAGTTAGCTCCACCTTTACCAACCTAAAAATTAAAGTGACATACACATTAATACATCACTAACTATAATGTGTAATATAATATATATTATTGTGAAATGGTTCATTTTGCATAATGAGTACTTTTACTTTTGGTACTTTTTAATACCAATACTTTTGTACTTTTAACAGAGCATTTGTAGTAACACAGTAGTATTGTTAGTTAAAGATCTAAATACTTGTTATACCACTGAACATACTGCTTCCATGGAGGAGTGTACATTCAGCTCAAAGGCAGCAGCAGCTCTGTTTTCTGGGGGCTGAACCCAGACGACCTGCACAGAAAACTACTTCCGTCACTGTGGAGGGCTCGTGACCACAGACGAGGGTTGTTATCGACCGATATACTGAGAGGTTCACCTTCAGGCTCATCTCCCTCTTCATCGTAACAGTCTGGTACAAAGCCCGTGTTACTGCCTTTACTTGGGGCAGCAACTCTCTCTCCCTCCTCAAAAACAGGGATCCACTGTTTTCCAGCTCGGTACCACAGTCTCAGATTGTGAGGGGCTGACCCTCATCCCTGCAGCTTCACACTCAGCTGAAAACCCCCAACTGTGCGCTCCAGGCCACGGTCCAGTGAAGCAAGTGAAACTACCTCATCAGCAAAAAGCTTTGATGTGGTCCTGAGGTCACCAAATTGGACTCCAGTCTTCAGATGCAGCTAGAGATTCTATCAATCTCAAGAATTTGTTTACCGCTGCATGTGTCCTGCCTTCAAGATCGCCGTCAAAAGATACTGAATCTACTGCTCTTCTATCTGAACAAATGATGAATGATATCTTTAACTCACGTCTCTTTGCTTTAATGAACACCAACTGTACACACACACACACACACACACACACACACACACACACACACACACAGGATATTTTGTTGCCAGTGTTGAGAGATGGTGTGTCCATGTGTTCTTGAATCCAGCTTGTGTCCAATAGCAAAGTACTCTGATCTTTCAATCTTGTGATTCAATTTCAGATATCAGTGGGACCTCTTTGTGTCACTCTCACGCACACACCCACTAATCTGGACCGGAATAGGGATGATAATCTAATGATTTTGAGCAGGTGATTGACGTTGGTCAGTCCTTTTGTACGTTTGAGCCCTCAACATTACACCGAGGTTTCATCATTGTCTCCATTTCCTGTTTAACTGTGTGTCGAGTGTGTCTTGTGTGTGTGTGTGTGTGTGTGTGTCTGTGCGCATGGGGGAAAGTGAAACAGTGTGGGTTTTTTTTTTTTTTTTTTCAAAGAATAAAGTATATCCATGTGTGAATGTGCGTGACCAGAATGATAATGAGGGGTGAGGTTTTGTCCTCAACAAGCGGTAGCCTGGGAGATGTCAAAAGTCATGATGTCATGATGATGACACACTGTTTTCAGAAAATAAAATAAAAATAAAAAAATAGAATCTCTTTGAACCCAGACATGACCGTTTTCTCTTGAACCACTGAGTATCCCCAAGGATTAGAGTTGACATCAAATCTCATAACTTATAACCCAGACCTGCCGGATCTGGAAACTTTCCTCTCTGAGCTACTTCTGGCTCAAAGTCTGCCTTTGAATAAAGTTTACTGCAGACTGAATGATTAAGTCAGCAGAGCACCAACGCTGAGATAATTAACCGCAACAGACGATCTTCCTTCCTCCCACGAGTGAGCATGTGACAGTAGCCCTGGCTACATTAGCTACAGCTAGGCTGATATATGGGATAGCATACAGGACCGCCTTGTAAGCTTGTTACACCAAGCACATTAGCAAACAATTGCCTATTTCCACACACCTACACATTTAAAGCAACATTAGCATTATGTTTACACGCAAGTCCGACAATAAATCCAGTAAGTCCAGTCTCTTTAGCTGCTAAAGATTCCACAATGGAACGAGAGCAGAGTTACAAGCAGAAAAACCAAAACAATGAGCTAAACGACGCTTCGTGAAATGGTAGCATCATGTGCTAATTTTCTGTTTGTCTGTCGCTGGGTGCAACACCTTTTACACATACTTATTTGATACAGCGCTAATGTGAAAATAGAGCTGAGTGCAGCATTAATGATATTTGATTTGATTCTGTTTATGCATGAGTCAAATCATCAGTTTGCGCTCTGCTTTGGTTCTATAAATTTCACAACAATTTCACTAACATCTAGAATTTATTAACATGCTTATTTATGATTATATATATTTGTTGACTCAATATATAGGCATGAGACATCTTTCTTTGTAACTGACACTTGATATTGTGTTTAACTTTTAGTTCATTGAAGTTCATTGTGCTGCAAATGTAAATTCTTTTATCATGAACTATGACAATAAAGTTCCCTCCAGTCTTTAATTTTTCAAAGCAATGCCACGCGGGGTTTATCTGTTGCTGTTTGTAAAGACACCACGCAAAGCTGGCCCCTCCTCCTCGGCTCAACTCGCAAGAGAGAGAGAGAAAGAGCAGCGGTCGAGCGAGGTAGAGGGTGAATGAAGGCAGCAGTGTTAGCGAGAACAATGTAGTGAATCTGAGAAAGAAAACCATTTTGTGACGATTTGCAGCGGCTACGTTCTGAGCACAATAAACACACCCACACCTCCTCACACAACCCAGCGGGAAGGTGCAGCATTTCCAAATTTGTGTGAATGCAGCCGCCCTCAGACACACACAGACCTGCAGCTCTTTATACATTCATGACAGAAACAGCAGAAGAAAGACACGGAGGCAGAGATGTAACCTGGTCGGTACATTTTTGTAGAGTCCCGACCTCACACATTGAGCGCTGTTATTGGCCGGGGGCTACACACCCACTGCCAAAAGGTTAAAGTCCTGAAATGTCCAGAACACATCAAAATAATGAGAAAATATAGGCAGATGGAAAGGCCTGTGTAGATGCGTACTCCACCACACACTTCTAGTGATGACTGAGATTAATTACATTTGGATGAGTCTTTGCATTGTTTCTTCGAGAAGTCCTGCCTCTCATGCATTTAACAAATATAAATTGGTTTATATATTTGAATATTTCTCTCTTTTAACAGGAACATCTAAAGAGGGAATCAGTCACACAAGCCTCTTTCATTATGATAATTTGCTGTGTTATTTTAGGTATAACATCACTGTCACACTGCTCTCTAAGGAATACAGCTTAAACGACTCATGTATTTCTGAACACACCTCAATCAATGATGTCCAGGCAGGTATTTCCCTGTTGGTACAACAAAATTATTACTGTTCTCAACAAGAGATAGGTGATCCATCATCACGGGCAAACTTTCACTCTTTCTCTCCAGCTCACTTTTGAACATCTTTCAAAGCTTGTGTACTTAGAAGAGATGGGGTGAAAATCACCAGCATCCACCCACACTCAAACGCAACTGCAGGATTGAATGCATCAATATCTATAATGCTGGCAGCCTAGACAGATGGAACTGATATTGAAATTCAAAGCACTGGGTGCTCCTCTCTCACTGTAAATATTGTGACACAGTCCCCAAACATCCATAAATGTGTCAATATAATTTCTGAGGAAAAATTATAGACTCCACTAACAGTGTCTCATCAGGATGTGTAAAATGGACTTGAATTCTGAAACACAGTTTATGATTCCTGCAACTGGATTATGTACAACAGTAGACATTTTTATCTCCTCCTGTTTGATTGTACTGTTAAGTGTTTAACGGTGAAGCTCAGGCAAGTGTAGCAAATCAACTTTAGTTAAGGAATAGTTTGACATTTTAGGAAAATACAACCCCGATTCTGAAGAAGTTGGAATGTTGTGTAAAACTTACATAAAACAATGTAATAATTTGCAATTTAAAACAGTGCAAAGGCAATATATTTCATATTTTACTTCATCAGCTTCATTGATTTTTGTAGAACACCTGTTTATTCTTAATTTGATGCAGCAAAATGTTTCAAACAAGTTGTGACAGGAGCAACAAAAGACTGGGAAAGTTATGGAATGCTCCAAAAACACCTGTTTGGAACATTCCACAGGTAAACAGGTTCATTGGTAACAGGTGATAGTACCATGATTGGGTATGAAAAGGGCATCCTGGAAAGGCTCAGTTGTTCACATGTGAGGATGGAGCAAGGTTCACCACTTTGTGAACACATGATTGTCACACATGGGCTCAGGGACACTTCATAAAACCATTGTTGGTAAACACAGTTCATTTGCAAATGATTGCATTCTGTTTTTGCCAGCTTTTGGAATCGGTGGTCTTCATGCTAATGCTATGCTAACTGGCTGCTGGCTCCAGTGTTATATTCACCATACAACTAGAAGTATGTTATCAGTCTTCTCATTTAAGTCTTAGCAAGAAAGCCAGAAGTGAATTTCACAAAATGACGAAATATTGCTTCAGGCCAAATGTGAATTCCACCCTTGAATTCAATAGTCACATGTGACATAAAATCAGCTGGGGGACACTTCTAACTTAAAGAAGATCATCTGTTAACACCAGTGTGGTTAAGAGTTGAGTGAGTGTTACAGTTGTTATTTAGTTTTTATGTAGTTTGTCATTTAATTCAATAAAAATCTCCAAACTCCCGAGTGTGCCAGATGAATGCAGTTGATTAATGTTCACTTGACTCCATCCATACTGCCTGGTGAGCACAGCCTGTAATTCCTTTATGCTTATGCACAGCTCTTTCTGCTCTGTGAAGCATAACATAGAATAATTCCCCTTAGCAGTGTGCATTACAACAAGACTAAGAGTCTACAGCCAGGCCAGCACATCTGTGAGGCTGTACTTCACCACAGCCGTGCACTGACAGAAATACTAATGCCAGCCTGGAAACATGCTCACAATAACAATGTTGATATGCTGGTGATCAGCAAATATATTTACCACGGTCACCATCTTAATTTACTGTGTTAGAATAGTAACATTAACTAGCAATGAGCAAGGTTTTGGAATTATGGTTCAATATTGAGACAAAATGAAATTTTGAACTGGTGATGGTGCTAGTGGAAGAATTAAAGGGATACTGCATTACAAGGACATGAATGTTTGTATCAAATTTCAATGCAATCCACCAAACATTTGTTGAGATATTTCACTCTCAACCAAATGTCCACCTGGTGAAGGCCCTAGAGAAAAGGTCAGGTGATCACCAAAGTCATTAAAATCCAAGACAGGGTTGTACAAAACTTTCACCCAATAGTTGTTGACATATTTCAGTGTGGACCAAATTTTGTGGACCGACCGGCTGGCCGTCATGGGGATCGATAGAGCAATGCAGCAAGCATGGCTGAAAAACAGACCTGTGACCCTTAACTGAATAAACAACAGTTCAACCTTTCAAGGGCTCTTCCACAGGCAAGGCCTCGAACTATATCTACCAGAGCCCACAGCACACATGAATAAACCTGTTCAGCACTCTCGCTGGGGTCAGTCCAGCCTGTCAGCCAAGCTGGCAGATCACACTGAGGAAATCCAGGGTTACAGAGGCCCACATCCCATTCCTCTTAATCCAACCACATGCCGGGCCAGATATAAACAGTGTGGAGGGGCCTGTGGTGTTGAGCTCCACCTGCTTCATTAGGAAAAGCTGGACGTCGGGTGATAAACTGGCCTCTGTAGCATCCTCTACTGTCCCTTTAGCAGATTTCTGCTCCTTGGTCCATGCTGCCTGAAGCTGGAAAGCTGCCACTTGACTCTCCAAGTCAATCAAGCTGGGACCACCCTCCTGGCCAGGACAGCAGCTCTCAGCCAAAGAGGCCCAGGCAAGAAGATGCCCACCAACCTCTTCTGAATCTCTGCCAGGAAGTTGCAAGGGGCATTAAGCATGATGTCACAGGCAGACAGCTGCCAAGTTGTTTATTATCAGCACCCCGGCCCTGTACGAGATATGTGATAGCAGGTGCTTCCACTTCGACAGCCGCGCTTCAATTGCTTGAGACACACTGAACCTTACAAGAGACCCATTACTCAACAACCATTTCCTGTCAGGCTTCCCTGAGACCTGCTGGGAGCTGTGGAGAGGAAACCACACACCATGCCACACTCATTCTCACCACAGTCAGTCCTGGCAGACGCTGTCCTGCTGTGACCATGTACTGCTTGTCTCTTAACCAAAATTTCCAGGATGCCTGCATTGACAGCTTGAAAAAAAAAACCAAAACATTATCCTCACAGAAGTCTAAGTGGATCGTGCAAGATATTATTCTAGAAACGATTCACTTAAAATCAGTAGAGTCTGGCAGCGGGACAGAAAACCAATCAGTGAACTCTGAGGAGTGATGCAGACAAATGAGAGAAAAATGAAATTATGACAACCTCGGTCTAGTATTGGCCAGTATATCTGGACACAATACTCATTAGTGGTGTTATAGAAACAGCAGACACAAGCCCCTGAGGTATTTTAAACTCCGGCCTTAACAGAGTAATTGAAAGCAGAGGTCTAAACTAAGGTGAAAATTAAAAGTTACTACCTCAGTAACTTATTACGGCTGTAAGACTAGCTAAACTCATGATGGAGTTGCTTCTGGGGTCAGTTGGTTGGACTGTCGATGTACTCTTCTGTGCATACAAGAGTTATATCAGGATGTCCAACTGTGAGCCTGCAGACACACTGTAAGACTGGTCCTGGCAGCAGATTGAGATCCAGACACACCGTATAGAGAGTGAGCAAGAAATTGGATGAGGAGAATGTGACACAAAAGGATATAGGCTGAAGAGAGTAAAAAGAGAAAGTGAAAGATGAGTGGGTAAAGACAATCAATGTTATGTTAGCCCCTATGTTAGCCCTCCACTTTATAGTCTGAGTGTTAGCTAAACGTAATGGAAAAATGTGGAGCTGAATGGCCGTTATAGGTCATTCCAGCAGTCTTAAACAACTTTAGCTACAATACGACCTTCACTGCAGGAGATTTCACTGAGCAGGCTTGCAAAGAGGATACATGTGGAATCCAAATGTTTTGGGAGTTTTTTTGGGGTTTTTTTGTAATCCTATCAGCACTGAAAATCTTTGTTTATTCTCGTTCTGCAGAGTTACAAGACAACACCATGGCAAATTAAAGGGGAAAAAATTGACAAGTCTGTGCAACAGTGCACATAAGTAATTATAATATACAACATCAACTGTGAGTATATGTGTGAAATAACTAAATGAGAGCGACAGTGTGACAAAAAAAAAACCGAGCCTGTGCATATTTATGCCGTATGTGCCTGCTTGTGTTGTTAACAAAAGAGGGAATGTGCTATAGAGACTATCTCTGTGACTGAAATGACCTTATATACATTTATTAGGGTACAAATGCAAAGTTAGTGTGCACATAAATACAGTTGGTTTGGCTATGCTGGTGTGTGTGGCTACTTTTCACAGTCTCTGCTCACTTTTCATTTAGATGTGAGTCACTGCTCAATCCCACAAACCTTTGCAGCTTGAATAAATCTTGCAATATGGTTTGTGTGCATGTGTTTGTGTGTGTTTGATGGAGGAATGGAAATAATGTGTAAAAGAAGCAGCTGCATCTACTGTGGATGGAAACTGAAAGCCTGCATGTGTGTCTCCAATATCACACAGCAGAATGCATGTATGCAAATACACACGGGATCCACATGCGCTTGTGTGTGGATCAGAGTATGTCCGGGGAGCCTGAGCACCTATTCTTATGTGTGTCTGCATTTCCGTTCATGTATCTCACAGCCAATTAGACACACTCACTACTGTCCTACTGTACACCATTAAAATCAAAGGGAAACTTTGAAAGCAGAATTTCGTCTGTAGCTTATCATTACTAAGCTCACATTGTGGCAGGAACATCAAAGGAAATCCCTTTGGCTCGGATAACTACAGTGCATCTCTTATAGCCAATAAAATACAGTGGAACATGGAGGAGGGTTAGTGAAGCAGCTGCAGGAGCAGGTCAGTGTTTGGAAGCAGTGAATGGTAAATATGAACCATCTGAAGTATCGAGGGCTTTTTACTGAAAAATGGTTTTTCAAAAAGAAACCCAGAATCACTGCTATGAGGTATTCTAGATATATCCATAAAAGTCCACAATAATGGGGTGATCTAAATAATGTATAAGTATTGAGAATGAGCTTCTTTATTCAACTTAACCTGGGTTGACCCCTTACGTAAGGTCTGCCAGCATTGCCACTGCGGCAATCCCTGCAGCTTACTCACCACAGAAGAAGAGAGGGATAGGAGCTTTGCTGTCATTGGTTAAACCACCTGCTGTTTACGCGTCTCCCAACACTGGCTGGGAGACTAGGGGCCAAAATGTTCCCTTTCTGTCTCGTGTGAAGTGATGGTATCAAAGATCACGATTCAGAGATTGTTGTTGTACCTCCCTGACAGAAACAACAGGAGACTTAAAGAGATGTTGCCAAAGAAGAGAGAAAAGAGATGAGAGAAAAAAAACTAGAGAACAGCGGCAGTAGAAGAACAAAGAGGGCAAACTGTGGTGTGGCCTTTTCATGAAAGTACTTGCTGAAGTACCTTGTTTTCTATTGGACAGATAATCATTGTTGGCGAACTAAATGACCAAATGCTCATTTGTCATTATACCAAAGTGTCTGTACAGTCCAGAAAAAGTGCCATATGCCCTGTGTCTGCTCTGTGGAGCTTTTTAACGACTTCAAGGTCATTTAGGTTTAGGTCACTCACGGTTCTCATCAGCATTGTTTTTGCCTGCACCAGGCAAATATTGCTAATAAAGCTTTAAATATCCGCTGCATGCTGCCTGCATATCATTTAGCAGCTATTGCTAAATGCTGGTAATAGCAACACAGTGCAGCATGCAGCAGTTATTTTTCTATTTTTGAGCTCATGTGCAGGTATACTAATGAAGCAAGATCATACAATCATGAAGATTTACTGCACATTTAGTTTAAATAAATATATAAGCAGATTATAGGCATGTAGGCAGTACTAAAGTTAAAGCTTGTTTAGTTTTCTTTGCATGGCTTCTATGGTGTCAAAGGTTTCTGTGCTATAACTCGAGACTTCTGAATGCCTTAAAAGTTAATGGAAGAAAAGTTTTTTGGAAGAACATTATTCTAAAAGTGATAAGGATGCTACAAGTGTGATCAGTGGCTCAATCCAGCTCCTGCATTTTAAACAAGTTGGAGATAAGAGAAGCTGGGACAATTACACTGAAACATAACTCACGGAAATCTATGACAGGTGGAAAACTTCGAGTGAGACGCTGTGACCTCTAGAAATTGAAATGGTTGAAATGGCTTCAAAACAGCTTCTCACAGTAGAATTATCAGCAGAGACATAAACCTGTCAGAGGGTAAGATCTGGAGTCTTAAGTTTTCGGTTGGTAAGAATACTAAAATTCTCCACACTTTTCTGGATAGGTGCCAATACTGTGATTAGAAGAGGGGCTAACAAGTTGTGTTTGTTGGCTCCACAGTGAAAAGGAACCTCGAATTATCCCAGCTTTTGGTAAAAAAAAAAAGGGAAAAAAGCAGCTCCTGCATATTAAGCCACTTTCTGATACTTGACTATCAACTGCTGTATCACAATGCGGGACTCTAATCTATCAGCCAACCATTCATATTCCACATCTGTACATTTTCTCTATACACCAAAGGGTTTCATTTCAGCACGAAAGCTGTTTATTTAATTATTTTAAAGAGGGTTAAAAATCTAGTTTAAGATGCAGGATTAACAGTATAAGTACTGTAATGATCAGTGCACCAGGTGTTGGAAGTAGACAACAAGACTTTTGATCATTTATCTGACCTTTGAAGATGCAGCTATAGATAAGCGCGCTACAAAATTCAGTATTACAGGAAAGAAAGAAAAGAAAAAGCTAGATAAATAGCTCTTTAAAAATAATCTTTGGAAGTCTGTAAACGAGTGCTTCACAAGTTATGAAAGCAGATGGGAATGTATTAGAAATCTCTTCTGCGGTATACAGTCTGTTCGGCTTTCTCTTCGCCTCTTCTGTTTGTACGGGAATGAAAATCCTCCCAGCTCTCACTTCTCTCGGCCCAGCCCTGTGACAGATGAGAAATTGAACAATTGATATTTCTGACAGGGACTCAATTAAATCCTGTGGCCACTGTCAAAAAAGCTATACAAGAGGAACGAGAGTGTGCACATGTCTGCGAGATATGATACCTGCGCTTTACCGCATTCGAGAAGTTGTTTGTTTGGGAGAAAGAACATTTCATATGTAGAACAAATAAATCGTGCGAGTTGTATGTAGTCACGTGATATTATTAGAAAGTTTTTCTTATCCATCTGACCACGCGCTCCTGTTTTGGCCACTGACGGAGATTTTCATGACATTAATTCGAACAAAATGAACTTTTCCTTTAAGCTGTTGGTTAAATCCACATTTCATTATGGCAGAGGGGGACGCAAAAAGAAAAGGAGCGAGAGAAATTCGAAGATAGAAAAGAAACACGGACTGTGCAAAATGCAAAGACGGCGCAGGAGCTAGTCGAGAGAGGGACAGTAAACGAGAGGGAGAGACAGAGACAAGCTGCCCCTGTGGCACTATGAGATAAGGATATTATGTAGATTGAAATGCTTCATGCAGGTTGAAATCAGCATAAAATGTTGCAGCAATTTTCTTTTTAAACCGACATCATGGCTTAACTGTCAAATTATACACAGGCTCAACTTTGAGTGTGATCTGAATGCAAATCAGGTTTCTAATCTGAAGTCTGTGTGGAACATTTGAACTTGAAGACATACAAGTAGATGAAGTTTTTGGGTGGGTGTCAGCACCTCAATAAAACAAAGGGTCAAAAGGGCATATCTACATGAATCCAAATTCAAATGCAAACAATTGTTATGTTTGAAATTCAAAGACAGATCTACGGTGCCTGGAGAAAAGAATAAATGACATTATGTAGGAGGGTTGGGTGACTGGGAGAACGGGTCTACAACTGGCTGAGTCCTTTGCTGACTGTTTTTTTTTTTTTTTGGGGGGGGGGGGGGGGGGGGTGGTTTGAAGGGTGATTTTTGTCATTTTGGTGATTTAATGGTCTGCTCAGCAACAGACTCGAATTCAGTGATTTAACCCAGTAGCGAAAAGAAGCAGCAATGGCGCACAGAAAGCAGCAGCAGGGAAAAACAGTACAGAGCATATGCAGCAGATTATTTTTACATCTCACTCTGTGCATTAAAGGTATACTTCAACCAAACCAGAGTAGGTGATAGATGGAAGTTTGAATTATGTATGTTTTACAATAAGTTAAAACTGACACAATTAAATGTCACATTTTCAGATAAATGCTTGACACTAGAGTACAGTACAGTATGACATCATGATAACGAAACCTTCTGAAGTTTTCAGAGTACGGTGACCCATGAGGTTGGTTGATCAGTGTGAATGGGAGATAAAGCTGAACTTTCGCTGTAGAATGACTGTGATTCTTTTCTCTTTATCTTGTACACAGCAAATAAATCATGTTGGGTTTGCAGGGTGGCTAAGTGCAGCATTTCCCAAATTGGGGTCCACAAGGGGTCTTAGAGTGGGTCTGAGAATCCCCCAAGCAAAATGATAAATAATTCATTTTCATTATTTTTTCATATGATACACTCTGGTGTGGAGATTTGCACTTTGACAGACTGTATAACTGTGATTACTTTACTTACACGGTAGGTTTCCTTTAATTTAGAGGCTTTGTCCAAAATACCTACACCGACTTTGAGTTAGTAGCAGATTTGCACTAATTAACTGCACCATCATGGGCAGTTAAACACACACAAGACAAACGATCATGTCAATGTATTAACTCGTGTAAAACGGACTGTGAGGGAAAACCACCAGTTTTAATTCCTTTCCATTTTTCCATCTTGTTTTAATTTGCCACATCTTTACCTGTCAAATCCATGTTTTTCTGTGTAACCATCCATTAAAACATTAGGTTCAATGTAATGCTTGATTTGAAATAATGGCATAATAATTCCTCACGATTTGCACTTTCTATGGAAACAGGGACGAGGAATCTTGAGAACATAATGGTTACTGGTGGATAATTTGCTTGACTGTTAGTGAAGGGAATAATAGATAGAATAATGATAAACAGAGAATCGGCGACATGAACTCTCTTCTATTCAAACACATGCAAAAAAGGGGGAAAAGGGCCAATGATAAGGGTGGAAACAGATGCAAAGGCTGCCAGTCACAAGACAAAAAGAGACAGTAATGACAGAGGAAACAGGACAGATTTAGTAATTACTGAGTTCTAGTGCCCCACTGTGCAGCCAAACTATTTCTGGGACCCCAATCTCATAATCCCCTGCCTGCCAACAAAGCATTTTCAAACTCATTTCCTGAGAGTACCACGTGAACCATAAAACCACAAATGGAGCAGTAAATAGCCTAATAACACCCAACAGTTTCTCTTTATGGCTGCTTTTGTCTCTTTAGCCGTGGACAGCCTAACTTGAATCTGACAGTTTGTCTGAGAAGTGGAGGGCAGGAGGCAAGCATCCAATCAGCATTCAGATAAGGCGAACGACTGTGTGGGCCTGGTGATCAGATATAACGTCACAGCTCAGTGCAGTGTAAAAAAAGGCATCTATGCGTCTAATAATGGATCCCCCCAAAAGAGAAAAATCTGCCCCCCCCCCCCCCCCAAAAAAAAAAAAAAGTCATCCAATGATACAAGAGCGCTGTACTGAAGTTCATTACTTCATTACTAGTTTGTCCAGAGCGACTAAGTAAAGCAACGCCGCTCAATTTAAGATGACAAAATGTGCTTAAATCATAACAGAATAAAGAAAAATTACAATGGAAAGCACAGAATTTGAGAAAAAAAAATTGGAAAACAAACTGGGAAAAATGAATAAGGATTTCATAGGACCCAGCCTTTGGTGGTGCGCTGTTTGAATGGGAGATATAAAAGGCAACGTGCATCATCAACCATTAATGAAGAAGTTAGTGGAACAACCATTAGGCAAGCACTGCTGCTGCCGTCTCAGTCATCTATTAAACACCTGGACGCTCATCTGCTTTATGTTTAAATATCTTTTTTTTTTTTATTCTAGCACTTAGATGTCTGAGCACTGAAACTAAGCTCTGAGTGTAGTCAGGGACACAGCAGTGTTGGTAGAAACCTGTTGGGCTCTCGCTTTTAAATGATCACTACAGCGTGAGTCAGTGTTGCTTCGACAAGTTTGTTGATTCATTTCCATCTACATCAAACTCTGACAACTGTAAGATGTAGAAGGATCGTTCGGGATATATTCACGTATTGCTGCTCCATAAACCGAACGGTTAATGTGCCTATTGATTGTTGCGATAAAGACCTTTGAAAACGCTGACTGCACTCAAGCTGCACTATAATGGGCAGTTAAACACACATGAATGCGCACACTCCCATAGACGGACAAACTCAAACTCCGTATTCACACAAGTATGAGAGTGGATTCCTATGCTTACACATGATCAAGCCACTGATCCACTCATCACACACTGACACAATTACAGTCCATATTTGAATCTTTTTACTTTGATAACTCCCTCTGCTTTATTATGACATTAATGACTCTCTTCGGGTCCATTAAACATCCAAACCCAGGAATCTTTGAGTGTTTATTTCATATATATGCAGTGAAAATTGGATTTTAAAAGCACAGATTACAGCACTGTAAATACTCTTGATTAACCGTATCATTCCATATCTTTTCTCCTCATTTGTCTTATAGCTTTGATCTTAACGGTTTTATGTCTATTATACTTTAAAATGTAGAGACAACCAACTTTTTGATTCATGTGGTCATAAATTTGGGTTCTTTTGCTCAATCAATCAGTAGTTTTGGTCACTCATTATGTTTGGCAACGTATACATTGTTAAAAGAAAAAAAAAGAAATTCCACTGATCTTCAGGTGGAAGTAACATGCCAAGATATGCTGCACTGCGCCGTCCAAGGCAGAGAAGAATAGTGCTGCTAGCTAATGAACATGGATGTAAACAATGCTAAACACTTCTCGTCCATGTCTTTACCCAAGGGATCTGTGCAAATAAATGGCTAGTCGATTAAATGTTGCAACCCTCACTTGTCAGCACCAGAAATACCAGTCAGCTAAACTTAGAAGTGTCTCCATCGGTGGAGATTCAGCAGTACTGTTTCCACCGTGGAAGCGATCCCTTAAGCTGTGTTTACACAGTGTCCTTCACAGAGTATGCACTGCACTGTGTGGCTGCTTCAGACTTTTTTTTCCTGCTTGCCCGTATATTGCTTTCTCCTTTTTCATTGATATTGCGGATACATCCAAATACATGCTACTATACCATGATATATACCATAACTGTGATATAAAATTACATTGTGATAGATTTTGGCCACATCACCACCCTTAGTCTCCATTAGTCACACAGTACACACAAAACATGGGAAAATATGGTCCATAAACACTGTCTCTTTGTCCAGAACACTGAAATCTTCCAGGACAAGTGGACCAGCACCGAAACCCTGATGCATGGTGCAAGGTGCCACACATTTCAGCATTTGACAAAGCAATTTGGTTATTGAACGCTGTGATTAATGGTTTAAAATGGGTCTCATAAATAAGAGTTTTTTCTGACAAACTTAAGAACATTGTAGATTAAATTGTGCTCAATTTTGAATGTTTTCTTACTTTAAGACTTGTCTAAGTCTAAAGTTCTGTTAACCATCTGGGAAATTAGACATTAGGAACATCAATACTTTATCATCCTTTGAAAACATTGGAAATACTTGTCTGCAAAGAACCATGAGCTGCTAAAGCCACTTTGAGGGAGCTGAACATTTCTCTTTTTGTAAAGGAAAGAAAGAATTAGGAATATAAAACTGAGTGTAAAATGTAAAGGAAGGCACATCTGATCACTTTTCAAAAGAGTTTTATATTAATTCTTATGTTGCCTAATGCTAGTTCAGCTATGAGTCAGTTAATTGCTCTCCCTCCTACCTGTACATCCTGTCTGCCTTGGCTTTAAAAAGTTGCCAAATATCAAAGACCTTATGACTACAAAGCCTTACACCTGAACAACCCATGCTGTTCACACTTTTCAGCTTGATTTTCTAAGACCGTAGGCATGGAGTGACAAGGTTCACATTATAGGATTTCAAAGGCTTGGAAAAGAAAAAAACTCCCTCGCACACAGCTGCAATTAACTCTGACACACCTTGTGTGTATGAATATTGACATACACGCATGCACGTGCAGGCAGATCTTAGAAGCAATGTAAACATTGTACACATGGATGTACACAACCACACACATGCTCATACATGTGCATGTCAAACACGCACAGAGAGGCGACCCAGGACTGAAGCAAGCTCTAAAGGTCCATGTGGATTTTCTTAACCAAAGCAGAATCAAGGAAGATGATTTAAATTGAAATTTATGCAGTCAAGAACCAATTATCTCAACACCCTATCTCTTGTTACACACTAAACCAGGTGCTAGACAGGATTGGCGTATTAAACCCTCCACAAATGTGGGAGAAACTCCTACACAGTCCCTGAAGGGCCACAGTGGGATTTTCATGCATTTGTGTTGCTTTACAAAACTTTAGGCTGCAGCTCCTAATCACTGTGTGCAAATTACCATAAACATGATCACATTTTAAAATGTTCACATTGCAGCATGCCATCATCTTTCTTTTACACCAATAAGAGTTAGTGGACGCTGAGTTGGGACTGGTTTGTCAAATGAGACTTCATTTTCTTGTCAAGGAGTTTGGGACTCCATCAGCTGCACTGCTCTAGTTTATGGCCATTTTCATCTCTGTAGATGTTGAAGAACGCAGGGGTATAACTACCGCTCCAGTGCACTCGGCGTCCTTATGATAACATCATTGATGGTTTTGATGCAATCACAGGTTTTACCACAAATACCGCTTTCCATTAATTCATACAACGGTCCTTCATGCCAACTCAAAGACTGTCTACAAAGCAGTATATTTCTATATACTGGTATCTCCCTCTCTTTCTCTTGTAGACACACACAATGCTGGGTCAGACTGAATATGTTTAATTATTTATGAGTCTCCAGCACTGCTAATGCAAACTGCACACCGATACCCACTTAATAATTAAAGCCTTGTATTGATTGTGGAATTATAATGTTTGTGTTGAGGGACATTAGTCAGTGCTGCTGATGATAATAACACTGCTGATTCCCTCCTATAAAACTGGCTTTAATTCAGCAGGTGAATGGAGATCGGTGGGGGGGCGGGCTCAGGGGTTGGGGGGTGGTGTGGGGGGTTTAGAGAACAGACTAAAAGTCAGAGGGATTGAAAGGGCATCTTGAGCAAAACAAACTTGAAAAAAAAAAAAAAGAGGAAAGAAGAGAGACAGAGCAGAATAGAACAGCAGACAGGTCGGTGGGGCCAATTCGGAAAATCATTATACCATTGCAGAGGAAGGGGGTGCAACATGTTAATGTGCTTAAAAGACTGCCAGTTGCACCTCAAACAGTGAAACATGTGAGATGTTGTATGACCTTTTAAATCAAGTTGTTAAACAGCATCAAAATGTTGCACAGATACTTCTGAAACACGGTACTGAAGCTGAAAAGATTCAGACAGCCTGACGTGTGTACCACATGACTTATGGTTTTCAGACATTAAAATACAAACCAGTGGCAATATGCACGTTTAAAAAGAGCTGCATAGCAGTATTTATGAGTCTTGACTGTAAGCAACCAATCTCAAAAGGATATGAGTGAGTACATCGGATATGAACTCTAAGAGGCACCCACAGATGGTCGAAGAGTGGAGGAAACCAGCTGTTAGACTAATGACTGAACAAAGTGCAACTTTAAAGAACACAATGTTAAACTTAGGGTAGTATCCATCTGTAAGAACATCTTGTATATCCATTTTGACAGTCTGGGTTTATTTATCTAGTTCATAGCCTTAAATTGATTAGTAAGTAAGAGTGCTCAAACGTATGCTAAGCTGTTTTTATGTCATTTTCCAGATCATCCTACATCAGAAACGGTCACCTTTTCAAGTAAAATAATATTTTAAGGAACTAAATGACCTGTATATCTTTGGAAATCATGCTGATTTTTGTTGCCTTATTTACTCTTTGGACCAGAAATGTACCGACGTATATGCACAAACACTAACAAACTACATTAAGGAAGTGAGACAACATTAGCTTACTAACTGGGACTTATATCAAGAGTACATATGAGATTCAAAAACACAGTCAGGTGACATATATGACACTCATGTGTAACAGAGCTTTACATGGTAATTTGGTGACCTAAAGGTTAAGTCCTGTTCCAGTATGCTGCATGTGAATGGTGCTAATGAGTCTGTACGGCACAGTTAATAACTGCCCTAAATTAAGAGCATTCAATGGCACTTAATCCTTTTAATGTAACATCACACAGAAACACAGCAAATACTACTTTTGGTCACCATGGTGATTTGTTTGCAAGCGTTCAATGGCTCTCCGTGTACGTCCTTAAAATGATGACTGCTGTCTGACTTCTCTGTGTCGTACTTTTCTAATACCTCCTGTCCGAAATGGAAATGAGCTGACCTCACTGTTACAGTCATAAAAAGAAACACATCTGATGTTGTGTTCATGACACACAGGGTTTTTAAATAAACAATGTGTTTCTGTGTGGATCCACTCTGACTTTTAAACTTTTTGACATTTTTCCATCTCAGTGCACTTTCTCCAAGGAGGCCAGTCTGCTAAGTATTCAGAGAGAGTGTCTGAGTCCAGATGTTACCAGCAAAAATTCATCACATACACTGTTTGTGTCCACGCGGCCCCGATGTGTAATGTGTGTTGGAGTGTCTGTGGAGGTAACGAATGGAGAAATTCAAAAGGGGAGAAAGAGACAGAAAAAGAGCATTCTTAAGATAAAGTGAATGTGGTGGTAGGTGCGCGCACATCTATGTGTGTAAGTGTGTATTATCAGCTCCCTAATGAAAACATGGCATCACCCCAAAGATGTGGTTTCTCTGAAGTTGACAGCCAGCTCTTATACTGATGCTGCTCCGCTAGAAAGGCTGAATAAAAAACATTCCCTTGGTAACTGTACATCATTTATCATCATCACCTTCATTTAACGCTGGTAGGTTGACTGAAAGTGCTTCAAGGGCTTGAAGCCAGAGGTAAGAAGGTTTTGGCAAACTGTATAAGGGAGGCAAAACATTGGACTTAATACTCAACAGCTGTAAATATGTTTGATGATGATAATGTCAGGTTAACACACAAATGATGAGGAACTATGCACTGATTAATAGATTTAACCCAATCTTTCATTTGATATATACTGTAGATTGGTGCCTATCTGGCTCCAATCCCTTGATTTACTTACATTTTGGCAAATATTAAGACTGGCCCATACATTAGTATATATTCAAAGTGAGAAATAGCTCAATATGTGTCAAAACTACAAATAGGATCTTAGAGTTTCAGTTGCCGAGTCCCTCGCTGAAGTGCACCTTGGCAGGAGTTGGATCAGAGTTATGAAGCTCCCATTCATTATAACCTTTAGGCTGCAAGCGTGTTTCTTAAAAATGATATGATATGAGCAGCAATAAATCACATGGTCTTACACTAACAAATCCAAAACAGCAGCTGGGATTCAAATTCAACAATGAAGCATTTTTCTACTGGTGACCATATGTGTACGATTTGAAAATGTGAGTGTTTTGGCGACTCCAAGTGGCTGCCCCAAAAAAAGACCATTAACGCTGACAGCACACGGCCTGAAGCACCATGGACACTATTCCAGTTTTTACTGGAGTGGAAATCAGCACATCAGGATAACATGAAAGATTTTATAATCACATACATTTACACTCATAGGCCTCAAAGCCACTATAATGAATATTTTGTTAATAACAGCAGATCACATGACTACTTGTATGTAACAGGGCCGCTCATACATCCACAGATAACTGTCACCTGACTCCAGCTTCTCTCAGCTCTACCAAAAAAATCAAAAAGCCCCGGCTGATACACTGTGATGCTCCTTCCTTCAGAATTACAATAGGTCAGGCTTATAATTAACACTGCTATGAAATAGCTAATCCATCAAACAGGCACACTCCTGTTACAGAACGATATCTTCCTGAAGGGTTTGTCTTTCCTTTCCTTTCCTATTGAGCTTCAGAATTACTAAGGCGATATACTCATTACACGACACCTCGACTGTGCTCACTTCCCAAATACATTTCGTGCCTTGTATGTCTCTTCCTGGTCCTGAAGTTAACCTGAAGGTGGCTCTGCTCTGCTCTCAAGTGTAAACTAATCTAATAAAAAAAGCACTGACTGCTCCTGATTCTCCGTAGAGTGTGAAACCAGAGCAATGAAAAACCACAAAGAACCATTATCCAACCACAGTCTTCATCTCGCATACTCATCGCTATCATCATTCATCCATCCACATCATGCAATTTTGCCATTACACACTTCATTTACACATTTACGCTGAGTCACATTTATCATATAGATCATATAAAGCACAAGCACAAAGCTGCACCTCTCAGCTCTCTGGAGTGACATCTTTCACTGTCACTGACAACTTCAATCATTCAACCATTAATGGTGCTCTTTATCATTCACAGACACACACATACAATGCCAGAACCTCCTTATCTTTGTCCATCATCACTCAAGTATCAGAAGCAATCAGTCAGCACCCGACAGATTATATAAACATATAAACACGACAGAATGGAGGCTGGCTGGAATTAAGATCCTGATATTATAAATGGACAGACATTTGCGTGCAGAGGCCGGCAGACAGACAATGGATGAAAGACAAAAAGGGAGATGGACGGATCTATTACGAGACCATGAGTGTGACGTTTTGAGTGTGTGTGCACATGCATGTGTCTAATGGCAACAAAATCAACAACAAATAAAACACATGAAACCAGTCTGTTTGCCTTGAAGTCAAAAGAAGACGAGTTCATAGATTGTGCGTCGACTGCACCATCTGTCTCAAAAATGTAAGGAGCACATGTGCGAGCATGCATGCACCCAGTCTAGGAAATACATCCGTAGGAAGTATTTTGTTTGCTCTGTGGTTCAAAGGAAAAGTCCTAAATTTGTCTAAAAAAAAATAAGATTATTCTGAGTAACTAGTTAAGACTCACTGACATCTGCCTCAGTGCAACAGTTGTCAGACTTTCTGGCCAAAAAACACAGAACATCAAAGCAGCTGGTCACTTCATGAGCACCATAGAAAATCCAATATAGTCTGTTTGCAGTGTGGCCTGAGAACGGCAATGCTGGCCCGTCAACTTCCTGCCAAAACTTAACACATTTTACAAATGCCCTACGATTCACTGACAAACACAGTGGGGTTTGTAAATACATGGCAACACATGGTGTGACAACAGTATAACTGTAAAACAATTGTTTTGATATGGACTCCGTGAAAATGAAAAAGATTTCAAGAAGAAAGGCACTTTAGCTCAGTGTAAGTCAAGTCAAATGATGCTGCTTCTGCTTACCCGATGCCCACAAACACATACCCTGAACACTGGCAAGATGGATTCTCGGCTCATGTAATCTAATGTTAGCTTGTAATCTTGCAAATCCAGCTATCTCACAATGTGACAACTAATGATGTGTTTTTAACATGTATCTTCTATCTGTGCTCAGGCAATGCTATCGGGCAATTACCTAAATCTGCCATTAACAGCCTGACCTCCTACGATACTTGTGAAATTCTAGTAAAGAAAACTGGACATTTGCAGTCTTTATAGATGCTGCTGAAACATCTTAAGTGGTGTAGAAAATATGCATTCACCACTAGTTCACTCTCTTCTAAACAGATCAGGAAAAGACTGAAAGCTGAAAGGTGTATCACATAAAACAACAGTAAAAGACCCAAATACAGTAAAGACATTGTATGCACATTGTAATTTTTCTTACTTTGCCATCTGCTGCTGGGCACCGGCCTGTCTCACTCTCACTGCCTAACAAGGTCACTGGCTGGCAGACTGGCCCCGACTCTGAACCTGAACTTGGTTCTGGCCTGGATCCTGAACCTGGGTAATGTTTTCAAGCAATATGAAGATTAGAAAGATTTTTCATTTTGGAGAAGCATTCCTGTCATGTCAGAATATTCAAAAAGACCTTGCTTGTTATGTGTCTAAAGCTAGTTGGACGCGACTAAATAATTAAAACTTTCATTTTTATATTTGGGGTCACAGACAACATAAATCAGTCCAATCTGTACAGTGTGGCATTTCTGCAGAGTCTGGGGCAACATTCAGAGATTTATTGGATTGAAGACATTTTTGACTCTGTCATTTATCGTCTGAGTTTTTGATCCAGATACGTTCTGTATCTTGAAGGCAAGGACCCAGCTGCAGTCTGCGGAGCGCTAGATCACTGTCATTACTCTGGCTGCTTAGACAGCAGATAGTCTGTATCTAGGCCCTTGTACCTCTCTCTGAGGTATTTGAGACGTTCTGACCTTTTGGTGGCCACTTAAAACTTTTAGACAAGGAGCTTATTGACTGTCAGCAATGATTTATGTTAGTAAAGAGAGAGAGAAATTGAGGAACTGAGAAAAGGGGATGGAGGAGCAACAAACAAACTTGCAACACTCAATATATTTTCTTGTATGATGGCAAGAGACCACTTACACAGATCACAGTAAAGCTGCATGCGTTACTTTGCACTCGCTTGTGTTATTTGGTTTAACTTGAACCATAAACCGTCTGTTCAGCAGCACCATGTGACCGCAGAAGTGGAGTGCTTTCTTTTTCCTCTTTCCTCTAACTCAAGACGTCTGAAGGAGTGTTCAAACTAATGGTACTGAGCTTATTCATTGCACAAACCATGCTGCTATTACATAAATGAAGCCTGACTGAACAAACATGCTAACAGCCAATTTATGTACAGAAACTGAAAACAGCTTTGCTCTCTGTTCCTCTAACACCACTTCTCTTTATTCCTCCCTCTTAGCCTTTCTTGCCCTCTGTCCACGTCCAGATTTCTTTGTAATTCCGTGGAAAGTTCACCAAAAGCATCTTATCTCGATGCCTCAGATGTCGTGTATAATGCAACATACTGTATATCAGGCCTTTTTCTTAGATGTCTTCTCTTAGCTCCAGAATGTAAAAGACTTTCTGGAGTAACAACAAGGAGAGAAATTGAACAGTGGTTATTTTTGGTCATATTGATATACAGTATTTACAGTGAAGAAGCTAAGCTTTAAGGTGCCATACACACCGCTTCTGTTTGCCTTTCTTTCTCCCCTCGTGCTGCTGTTAAGGCCCCCTGCCATCCTCTCTTCTGTCTTTGTGTCACTCCAGAGTAGGGATGTCCTGAACTGATAACGATCGGTAACGGTCCAATTTGCTAAGCTCCAATGCTAATGAATCTGTTATCTCGCCTTGCTTATTTGCAAAGCTCAATGTGCAAAACAGTCAGCTAGCAGCTTCTGATTCACTGGTTAAAAGGACAAACACTGCTGGCTGCCGGTCGTGTCAGCTGTAAGTAAGTCGTGACAGCATGCGCAGTCAGCAAGCACAATACAGGATCCGGAAACTGAAGCGGCTAAATGTAATGCTGCCATCATTAGCTGTTTTATTTATACCTGTGCTTTTCCCACTGTGTCATGTCAAACTGTCATCTGAGCATAGTTTGAATTGAGCACAGACTGTCCCACCCTGACAGGAAAAGGAAATGAACCAAAGAGTCAGACAGATGTCAATCAAGTACACTCCACACAGTCCTGAGAAGAGCTCTAATTAGGCGAAGTGAAAACACCTGTGTAGGTGTACCAAGGGCCTTTCCAAATGTGCTCTGTTGGCATGACCATATTTGCTGAAGCATTGCCATATTGTTAAAGGTGGTACAAGATTGTTTTCATAATACACTACATACACACATGGCATCCATTAAACTCCACCATACAACTACATTACTATACTACATGCTACACTGCGCTAAAGAAGATCAAATGATTGCAAAGAAATCATTAACAATTTAAGTATATGTATTAAATGATTTGACAATGAGAAGTGATGTTTAGAGCCAGTGTCTTCCCTCCTGCATTGTCTCCACTCTCAGCTGTACCATGTCGCTCTTTTTGTCTGTTGCTCTCTCCCACTGTTTCTCTCTTGTCTGACTGACTTGATGTTTTTCCCAATCTCTCGATCTCTTTATTTCTCTTTGACTCTCTATCCTGTTCTCTTTCTCCTCTTTCTTTCTCTCTCCCCACTGAGACTGCACTCCTCCTTCCTGTTCTCTCTGTTCTTCATGGTGATTGTTCTACGCTTGTCTGAACCTTGCCTGAAACTCCCTGCAGGATGGGTGGTGGGTATATACACACCCCACACACACACACACACACATACACACTTCCACCTGTAAATGTTTTGTATGTACACAGAACTACTATATACAAAAACATACGCATAGACACTCATGTTCTCACATTTTCAGGAAGAGGTAAGCAAACACATACTGTACATGCACGCAGAACCACACACACACACACACACACACACACACACACAGCAGTTCTGGTGACATTTGTAATAAATGGCTTAATGGAATTTCCTCTGCTGGTTAAAAAGGACTGAAATGCCACTGCAGGCATGATCACAAATCAATAACCCATTCTCAAAGTTGCCATTTTATTGTGTGCGTGTGCCTGTGTGTGTGCGCGCGCGTGTGAAATTTTGTTCTGCATCTGCAGTTCCATTTCGTTTTTCCTTCATTTCATTCTGTTGCCTTAAATGTCCATAAACCGTGTTGACAAGATAAGATGAACTTTATTGATCTTCAGGAAAAACTGCAGCAGCAAAGAAAAAGATCTGAAATTAAATATATTAATGTCTCTTCTCTGTATCCCTGTAGTGAGTTGGAGGGATTCTTCACTGCGTTCACTTTGTGTAGAAGAATTTTTGCTGCTGTGTTCTTTCTGTAAAGACGTGTTTGCGATTTACAGAATTGCACTGTGCCAGTGCCATTCATACAGGGTCGGTATGTTAAAGTAAGATATTTATTGACTTCCAAAGCAGCTTCAACGATCTATAAAAACACCTGAATGTTTTTCATGTCTTACATCACCTGGCACACTTTTGTTGTGATCAGTGTGATTTTAGCAGTAGTATGCCCTGTGGTGTTATCATCACCTTGCAAGAAGATTAAATAAGTGTGAATTTGGGGATTTCGGAAAGGTTAGTAATGATATCGCAGAAATGCACAGTGGGACATGGATTAAGGTGTAAATCTGATTCATTTAAGATAAATCCACACTGTCTTCGCAGTGGCTTTCTGGCTTAAATGTGTGATCCTCTTAGTTTCTACATGCTAAACCAGTTTGTAAATTAAGTGCTAAATTTTGGATTTTCATCTGATCACTGCGGCACTCATATTCTCCTCAACGCAGTGCATCGCTGAACTCCAACATGGGAATGAACACCCTAATTTCCCCTGAGAGAGCTTTGTGTGCCCCAATAATGGTACATTCTCTTTTTTGCAGGCTTAAGTGAAAGCATGAATAATTCTGGCAGTGAATCACGCTTGATATCAGTGGCGGTGGAAAAGGCATAGGAGGTGATTGGTGCGATGCAAGTCCAAGATAGATTTATTAGTTACGCCACCGCAGCAGGAATCCTCTGCTGCTGCTTCTGAAATACTTTTAATGGATGTTTCCTCTTTTTTTTTTGTTCCAATACTGCGTCCACTGTTCTACAATCTAATGGCACCCACAGACAGCAGTAACCAGGACAGCCAGCTAAATTCTTAAACTCTGTGTGCACTGTCAGCTCCATTCTCCTTTGGCTGGATTTCCTGCACAGTGCCTGCTGCTTGTCCATCATCATTTAAAAATGATTGACAGCTCCCATTTCTTCCGAGCTCAAGCCACTCAAGGCCAGACTTTTATATTTGGAAAAAGGGTCTAACCACTTCTCTGTTCTTACACTTGAAAGTACAGTACATCCAACATGACACCTCTCCATGTAATGCAGCCAAATAATACTTTAATAGTAGAATTCCTGCAGTGAATCATCGTCTCTATATATTTCAGCTATGAGAAACCTGAAATAGAGCTGGAATGATTAGGGATTAATTAAAGCGAACTGAACTGATAATTGATCAATTGTTGAAGTAATTATTCATGAGATATAAAGTTTTCCTACCTCTGACCTAATGTCTTTAGGTCTGGGACTGCTGTGTGGGTAACTAACAAAATGAAAAAAAACTAATAAATAATAATAATAATTTTAATTATATTTAAATTTAACATCTAATTCTCTAATCTCTAATTCTCTAATCTCTTCAAAATATATTTCTTGACACTTAATTAACGTATTTGTCCAATTATTTATCTATGTATTAAATTATCAATATATTACCTTTTTACATTTAATTTAAGAATTATAACCCATCATCCTTTTAGATAGAGGAATACTAGCAATTTGACAACATCACCTTGGGCTCAAGAAGAGCACTGTGAAGAGCATTTTTAGACACAATGAAGCTATCAGTCATGATAAAAAATCTTTAGATGACTCCACAATGAAAATAATAACTAGTATTACATACTTCAGGTTTTTTATACTTATTATTTGACTTGGTGGCCTCAAATTAGAAGTACTGTGGTGGGTTTGGAGAGAATCACTTGAAACAAGCCTGTCCATGACCTCTGCTCTGAAGTGCAAGAACTTAGTTAATGATGATTATACTTTGCACTTAAAGTTTGATCAAGCGATATTACAGACACCAACACGAACTACATGGAAAAAATATATATGCATGTTACACCAGAGAGAGACACCGAAACATATGACTTCCTGATGGAAACGTTGATACTCGCATACAGTACACAGGTGGCAGACAGTGACAGTGTGGCACAAATAGCACACTAACATACACCTGACGGAAGCAGCAAACAAAACCCTTCATCCACCTTTCTTTTCTGGAGGCTTAGACACGCCCGCACTAAAATCCAACGAACCTCACTTTACACCATGAGTTTCACGATAACGAATATGCTCAAAAAATTGCATCTTAAATTGCTTACCTTTGACGTCTTCAGTGATAATGCATCTCGAAGTCGGACACGGTTCATCTTTGGTAATGTCTCTGAGTTCAGTACAAGTGATTGAAAGTCCCTCTTCTTTGAGTAGTCCATTAAACGGCTGTACAGCCGGTGCGGGCTGGTGTCAGCAAGTCGCTTCAGGGCTAACGTTAAATTATGCTAGCAGAGCAACGTTTGCTTATTCACTAACTGACACGGGAAACAGCTCACAGCCACAAATTGACAATGGCGACTGAACACTCCCTTTCTCTTACGGTCAGGGTTGTTTTGTAAAAACTTTTTGTGAGTTTTGTCGTATTAATGCTTAACTTCGGTCACGTTAGAAGCGACTGGCTAGCTACCTGGCTAATTAGCTAACGTTAGCTTCCGCCATTCCGTCCGCGGTCAAGCACCGAGTGAAAGAAAAGCATGGTGGGAACGTAAACTGGTGGCAACGCCTTGTCACCGACTGATGAACAAGAAATAAACACAATATTTTATTTACAAGTCATTTTATCTAAAGAAATTAAATAATAATTACTCTTTGACAATTTTATCCATGAACCCATTTATCATTTGGTCGATTAAACGTCAGGAAATACACAATTTTCTAAAGTCCGAGTGACGTCATTGAAAGGCGTTACAAAATATTGAGAAAATCAACACAAGAGTGTGTGATGTTTTTGCTTTGAAATTTACTTTAATAATTTATCTATTGTCAAATACATTATTAGTTGCCAGTGAATTTTCTGTCAGAACTTTCAGCTATTAAATTTGTGTTTGTTAACATGAATTAGACATTTGTCCCACTAAACATGTTTTTAACTGGCTATGTTGTTTCACCATCATCATATTACAGTTAATAATCTTAAATGGCACATTATTTAGAAAACACTCAGCAAAGTGAGAAAAACACAACAAAATGCACAACCAAATACAGAAATGCTGCAAGTAGCAGAAATGACAGCAAAACACATGCATACATGTCCAGGCCTTGTTCATCACTTTGAGTGTCCCTGGAAACAGCCACTGTTGGGCCTGCTTGCAGTGTTTCTGTACTTAGTTGTGTCTGTTTGTCTATTTGCATGTGTCTTCTGAAGCTGTAGTGTACTGAGCTGTCAGGGCCACGATAAAAAAAAAGGATTGTCAAGCTATAAGTCATTGATTCGAAGAAACGACTTCTGTAGAGTCAGATTTTTTTTTCTAAATGTGTTCTGTTAAATAGCCTTTTGTACATAAATTGCTCAGTTTGAATACTTATTTTCTGTCTTTTGCCTGTTTTTCCCCACCAGCACTCCAACTCCATCTTCCCACGTGTTGCAGCCAGGTCTGGGTTTTCCTGTACAGCTCAGTTCATTTACAATATCCGTGGGCCCGTGCCTTGGCATTTAATTAGACCATTTCATAGTCAGCATACCGACACTACATGTAAATCTGACACGTGCTTATGGCGCTATCATCTGCAGAGCTGCAAATGCATCATTATCCTACAACCTGTTTTCTTCCGGCTAAAGTGTCTTGATGTTGGTTAAAAGTCAAAACTGTCAGATCCGTGCAAAATGGCTCAGGTGCACAGGTGGTGCAACAGTAATGGGTTTTGGATCCTCTGCCAGCAATATCTGGCCTGAATTAAGTCCTTTGGGTCACCTCAGAGGCATGTGGTGGGAGGGTGGATGTAATGTGTGCATCCTGTGTACAAAGTCAAACAATAACATGGTTAAAAATGCACTTTTTTTTTTGTCTGTGTGTAACTGGCTCTGTGAGTAAGATCTCAGGCGAAAGAGGACAGAGGAGGAGAGAAAAGAGAATTGAGCACTTGCAGGAAAGAAGAGAAAGAATGAGCCACTTTTCTGCATCAACAACACATTTAGTGTGTAACACATTTGGAATTCATGGCCAAAAGTTTGGGAAAAGTGATTCACACATTCTACTGATACTTCCCCCACAGCACTGCACGCTTTAACACGCAGCTCACCAAATCTATTTTACCCCGTGGTGGGAAAACCAATCATGTCCAACAACTATTCAAACTCGCCCTTTGCCAGTACCACAAACGTTGCCCTGCTCATCTCTTATGTTCGGCCATCTGTTGGAGGTCTCAGAGTCACCTCGCTACACCATCATCACCTCTTCTTGCAAATCAAACAGACTCCACGGAGGGTGTTTTAGGATAAACTCAATCCACCAGCAATGGCTTACATCAGTCTACTCTGTCGGAGCCAAAGATGTTCTTCCTTTTCTTCATTCCCTTTTCGGTATCATCTTCACCTCCCTGCACACAAACAATGTGACATTTCCGAGGAGATTCACCTGCCCTAATACTGAATAATGCCTTCTCCAGCACAATGCTTGTCATAATCATCTAAATATTATAGTTTGAAAGCTGCATCTTGTTGCTTTGGCCATTGTGTTTTCTGTTGTTTGTCAGCAGGATTATGGAAAAATTACTGGCCCAGTTTTCATGAAGCTTGGTGGAAGGGGCCAAAGAAGAACACATTAGATTTTGAAGTGCATCTGAATCAGAGGGTGGACACACAAAATTTCCTTTAATAAACATTATGAGATGAGGCATTTGGCCCTGGTGGAATAACTGCCATACATCTTAAAATCCAGCAGATGGTAGTAAAGTTCACTAATGATAAAACATAGCCAACTGTAGAAATATATCACAATCCACAGTCACAGGTAGTGTTATTTTGTATTTTGAGGCATGTGAATTGCTGCTTTTTGTTGTAGTAGTTTGGTAAAATATGGTAGAAACCAACCTCACCACCTCTCCACACTGTCTGAGTGCTTGATATGCTTTTCAGGTGCTCCCACCTTGCTGTACCTGCAGTCAGCACACAGCCTACGAGTGTGCTACGCTGTCAACAGCATGTTCACAATTAGATATCTAAAACGACACCATAGTTTCAGCAGAAACAGCCGATAGTAGAGATGTTTGCTCTGGCTGCAGCAGCACACGTCAGCTCTGTGTACATTATGGTTGTGGAGCAGCCATACAGTATGGGAAAAGCATGAATTTTGCGCTCACGAAAGGTGTTTCACTCGTGCAGATGCATCATGACTCTATTCGTGCTGCCTGGAGCAAACCTGCGTCTTGTTTGCATCTTTCCTTTGACTTCATCTGCAAAAGCATTTTTTCCTAAAATTCACCTTGCACTCGCTATGAACATACCTTAAGGCCTTAAAAAAATCTCTCTGCAGCAGTCCTCCTAAGCCTCGTCTGCATCTCACCGTCATGAGTGAAGCGGATTTAATGGGCAAAGTCAATTGGGGGATCGTAGCTTTGACCTGGATTCACAATAGTGAGTCTATTTCACGGCGAGGAGGATATATGACGTTTGAAGAAGAAATTCTCGGTTTAAAATCCCTCTGCTGTGGTCTCAAGAGGAACCTCTCTCGAAAATGCACAGATAGTAAACACATTTCTCTCTCGCTCTCTTATACTCGCCATCTTGGCCTGTCTCTCAGACACAAGCACAGCACTGCTTAATTGTGAATCAATTAACTGCGTGTGTGGATATTCGTGTTTCTGTTTGTGTGTGTTGGCTGTCCCTGGCTCAGTCTCCGGCTAGTTGGACTGACATGAAGCTGATTGCACAGTCACTGGCAAGTGCAATATCAATCATTTCCCTGTGGCCGTGCTTTCAAAACATGTGTGTAAGCATGTGAGCACATGTGTTACTGTGTAGAATATGTGTGTGAGCCATGCATGCTTAATATTATAGTTTTGTTTGTACGTATATATTTTGTGTACTGGCGTGGATGTTTCTGTGTGTGTGTGTGTGTGTGTGTTTGAATCCTGTCCCATCCTGTTGTCCTTCCCCTCCTGTTTGTGCTGAATAAATCAGCTGGGAGCCAGAGAAGAGGCAAATCTTCCAGAAACTCAAGGATCCTCTCTCTTCTCAGTAAGATGTAACTCTTATTACAGCAGAATATCCGTGCTGTTGCTACAAAACCTTCTGAAGCTCAGGTTTTTGTGTTAGTGTTACTTCAGTTCAGATTTCACGAGGTCTGTGTTATCAATGTTATCCATGTCCTTAGGAACCATAAAACCAGTTCAAATGCTATTGCACACTTATTTTTTTTATCAACTATTCCCTTAAAGAGGCAAAAACAACAATTAATTCATCCCACCAGCATTTATGAAATGACATTTGAGACAGAAATGCTGCTGAAACTAATGGATTCTATTCAACAAGTGACATTTTATCGCCAACAGATGTCCCTATCCATCGTGTTCATCTAGTTCTTTCATGTCATTGATGCACATCTGGAACAAACTAAAGTGACTCTTCTTAAAAACAGCACCAATTCAGCGTTCTTTTGGTTCCATTTACAGGGGAAAAGAGCAAATAATCTAATTTTTGAAATTTATGCTTGAAAGGAATGATTCAAAATTTGATACTAAACTCTGAATCACCCCATTAGGGCAGGCCTTGAAGAGCTTTCTGGATTACGTGGCATGAAAAGTGACAAATAGAATCATTTGTAGTAAAAATTTTTGACACTAAATCAAGTACTATGGTTTCTTTTCATTTTGTTAACACTACATGGCATATTACATTTTCTTATTATATCCACATTTCAGCACTATGAGAAGTATATTGATTTTTTTTATTCCTGCTTTATGGAAATCAGTCACACCAGATGTTTATGGCTCTACGGGCAAAGTGAGTCTGAGAACTTTATCATCAACTCTGCTGAATTAGTAGTGCCGCTCTTTCCCATGGTGACCATATTATTGTCTATCAATAGACAGTAAGCAAACCTAGATGATGAGGTTGTTTGAATTTTGCAGGCAAATTAAGTTTAATAGCTCGGACTGGGAACAAAGACCACATCACATTTCGGCACAAAGGTATTTAAGATCACCTGATCCATTCCTTTCCCCTTTATCCCTCTGGCCTCATCTCTCCACCCCTCACTCATCATCCCTTCATCCCTCAATCCTCATCGCTTCACCCCACTATTCTCCCACTGGACCCATCCCTCCTTCATCATCTCAGCTCTCCTCCATCCACAATATGCATTAAACTATTCTAAAACCATATCTGATTGCTGTGGTCTTTGTTAGTGAGTTGCTGTTTGGCAGCCCACTCAAGTTTCAGATGTCGGAACGTCCTTGAACTCATCAAAAGGGAGAATTTTCAGCTCGCAACTGCACTTCCTCACAGTGAAGCATACTGTAAATGAAGGATAAAAGTAATAAAATGTTAATGATTGATTATTATCTCAAGTGCTTGGAAGTAAGTGGAGACCAATTATTGTCTTGAAGGCAGGACATCAATCTTAAGACTTAAAAATGAATCAGAGAAAGGCTGGGAGCCTGGCGGTAATGTAAAGTATACTCATTTTGTAGATAATGGGTCACAACAGGTGGTCCTTTATATGCTCTGTTCATTGTGCTGTAGAGGACTTCACACATACTTGGCAGAAAAGCTCTTCAGGGTGAGTTTAGTTCAGCTGTAGTTGAAACGGTTAATCCTGATTCACAGTCTAATGTGATTTTCCCTTTCCTGCTAAAATAATGTCTGAGAACCACACTCTCATTGTGGCTCCAGCAGATTCATCCAATCAGCTAACGCCAATACTGCCAATCCCAGTCAGTCAACCAAGTGTTACCAGTCCCTCTGTGCCAATGCTGGCTCAGCGTGTGAGATCCCTGCATGTACACTGTGCATTTGTGCATTTGTGTGTGTGTGTATGTGTGTGTGTGTGTGTGTGTGTGTGTATGTATGTGTGTGTGTGTGTGTGTGTGTGTGTGTGTGTGTGTGTGTGTGTGTGTTTGTGTATTGTGTGTGTGCAGATTAATGTTCTGTGTCTGTTTACATCCATATGTACACACATGCATGTGTTTGTGTCTGTATATGTGACTCATCCTGTTATCCTGAGGCTTCCCATCCATTGTGTGTGTGTGTGTGTGTGTGTGTGTGTGTGTGTGTGTGTGTGTGTGTGTGTGAATGTGTGAGACTGTAAATTTTAATCTCAACGACGTGATTGCCATAAAATGTGGCACAAAATTGTTTGACTCCTAATGACTTTGGTGACATTTCAACTGGTGCCACCAGCAAGTCAAAATTTCCACTTGATCAACACTTCAGTTCATCTAATCCCCAAATTCCCATTCAATTTGCCGGCTTTTCATTGATTCTGGTTGGCCCTTGACCTTTCCATTAGCATGATGTTAGGCTAAAAATTCCCAGCTGTGCATGCATACTTAAAAAAATAAGTTAAGTGGATTACCATAACTTTCACTGAATACATCCATACCCGTCCAGACAAGGCATCCTTTGAATTTTAATGACCCAGTGACCTCCCCTCTGGCACCAACCGCAGGGTAAACTGTCAGCCTTTTACACATTAAAGCTAAAACTAACATTTTAGAGGGCAGATAGTCTTGTAATTTGCTTAGTAAATTCATGCCTCCCACAGAAAGGACCATTTTAATATCGACGACCCTGTGACCTTCCCACTAGCCATCATTAAGCCATCATTTACACTTAAGATGGTAGGTGGGATGCAGAATTGTTACAGCAACATACTGTGATTCTTTTTGTCTTGATACATTACTACTATCGAAGGTCAAAGAGAAGTTTTAGGATGGGCGTCTCATCTTATAATGCTTCCCCAACGAGCAAGCACTTGGCTCATTTTTTGGGGTCTCTGTGGTGCTATATAAATAAAATTGACTTGAATTGAATTAATTGTTGCTTGCTCTTCCAACCTCATCTCCACCCAGGCTTTCTCTCTTTCTCTTCACCAAATTCAAATTTTCTGACTCTACTTCAATAGCAGCAAGCAATAAAACAATATCCAATTTTCAAAACATCCCTTTAGAAGAGACGAAGATGAAGAGGCCCCTTAAGAAATAAATAGAGCGCGTCAACATCCACTACAGCGCTTGCAATGAGAATTGAAACCTTCGTGAACAATGTTAAACGTTGGCGTTTATGTCATCAAACTTGGATTCATCCATAAATCTCACCAACACTCTCTTTTAAAGTAATTCTTTCCAATTTTCTAGCTGTAATCCCAGCTGTCGAAAGACTTTTAAGGCTCAGTCGTCCCTGTCCTGCTGTTGCTACAAACATGTCTGAGCTAACCGTAACCCCCTCGACTCGCCCGCGGGTTCATCTTTTCTGTTGAGTCACGACATTTAGTCGGCAAACATATGGGGCTGATGGGAAATGGTGCTTGTTGAAGGCGGCTAAAACATTAATAATAAAAAAGAGCAATGTAATAGTGTTAGAAAACTACCATGCTAGCCATTTGCTCACCAGCTAGCTTGTGCAGAGCTTGTTCAGCAGCTAGCTGGCAGCTAGCCCTGTGAAATTGAGTAAATGGTGACATGTCAAGGTTTTATGTGGCGTGCATCGGAGACTGAATGAAGCACAGCAACCTCGAAACAGCAACATGTTTTGTGTTATTGTTGAGTTGTCTTTACTCTGACCTCTCCGTCTCTTCCTCTCTTTGTCTTTGTCAGCAGAGGTTATAGCTTGAAAGGCCTCTTTTTTGTCTTTGTAGATGTCAAAAACTGCTCTATATTATGTGTCTGAGCTTTTTCCTCTCCTCTCTCTTTGTCTCTCTCTCTCTCTCTCTGTTTCGACTATCCAATGAAGGAAACAGAGCTGATGTCTCCTGCTCCATCACTCTCCGTCCGCCCGTCTGTCTTTGTGTGTTGCTCCACATCTTTTACCGACGTCAAAAATAGACCTGTTCACTCCTGTTCCCTCCTGCTCTTTTTTCTACTGTTTTTTTTTTTTTTTTTTTTCTTTTGCCAGCCTCTCGCCACTCTCTTCCTCTCACTCTGGCTTTCATAGATGTCAGAAAGACATTTGTGTGCTCTGAATGTGGAGTAGAGGTGATGTTTGGATGTTTTGAAGCAGAACTGTCTGTCTAACCGTCTGAATGCAGACTGAGACCTATTGATTTCTGGTTTACGAGGGGATCAGAAGCTAATCTGAATGGCATGCACACAAACACACTTCTGTGCAAAGACCACATGCACATGCTCAGTGACAAACATTTCACCCCCATTACAGTAAGTATATGGTCATCCGCACATGAACACTAAAAGCCGGCTTTCATGGAGAATCGTGACGCAAACACACATACACAAACTCAGGGTTCACTTCAGGTCATGACAGCAGTGAAACATGTGGGCTGAAGAGGCTGGGTACATCATGCAGGTGTTTGTCCATCTGGTAGAAACATTAAATGAATGCATACGAGCTCAAGGGCTTAGCACAAAATTCAGGCCCCTGTAGAAATTCTCTCTGGGGCCCCTCCTGAAAATCCACAGCTATTCATTCTGGTATTTTTCTGAGCCCTGTATATCAATTCCCTCCCCCCTCCAGCCTGACGCCCCTGTACACACATAATAATAAAATGTGTGAACGCAAGTGCAGTGCAGAACTGAACGCACACACAATCAGCCATGCATGATACACACACACACACACAGACACACACACAAACAAAGCCAATGATCGTCGGATGAATTGTCTTATCATTTTCCAAGCAAAGTGATTTGGGAGGCTCCCCAGGCTGAGTCGCTCGCAGCCTGACACTCCCAATAACACAGCTCCTCTTTTATTAATTCCCCCCTTCTCTCCTCTACCCAATCCTCCTTTTATTTATTCAGTTCATCTGTCTATTCTGCCTTATGTCATGTTGATTTGTGGTGATACTCAGACGGAGGCATGGAGCAATCTAAAGGAAATCAAACCCATATCGTCACCTTAAGCAGACTTTTACGTCTGACCCCAAAGTTTTCCAGAAGTCTGTGATCATGCCTAGTTTTGAAAGCGAATGTGAAGCTTGATGTAATAACAGATGCTTGCGAAGAAAAGATGGATAGGATTATAGTAACCTTTTGAAAGAAGATGACGGATTGTGGTGGTTTTTGGGATGGTCTGATTTCTGAAACTAAAGCAGAGAGCATAGTGATAACAGGGAAGAAGAGGTAAGTGTTGCATGCTCTGTCATGGTTATTTGTGATGAAACTTGGATGAAATGATGCCCAAAATGAAGCCAAATTGTTTTCTGAACCTAAGCAGAGTGATCTGTCTGACCCAAAGGCTGCCGACGCTGTTAAGAGTGAGAAATGTTTCTTCCTCCAAGCCTTAACGTCTCCGCTTTGGCATTCCTCAAAAACTGGTGCAGCATCCCAAGTTAGGTCACTGGCTGATTTAAATGGGTTACTAAATTATTCTGGAGATATTGGTGTCAGGCAAATTTATTTATAAAGTCCTCTTCATAAACAGGCTCGTCACAAAGTTCTTCGCAGAGAACAAAGAATTATAAATGCAGGTAAGACGAGGAGACAAAATAAGACAGATAGGACAAGAAATAGAACAAAACACTCACAAAGAGAGATGGCAGGATATCGCTGGCAGGTTTCAGCAGTGATGTTGTATGAAGTGTCTGTTTTCGTATTCTTTCCAGCTCCATCCCACATAAGGTAGATCGCAGATCAGTGTGGGAAAGTAATATGAGCCAACGGCCAATAAATGCTGGTAAATTTTGACTGCGGTTGTTAAGCTTCGTCTACTCCTACTGGCCACTTTGGCAGGTATCCAAACCAGCATATGGAGGTTCACTTAAAGCACAAAATTAGTTTGGCTGTTACAATAATGGAAGTGACAGATGAATTTTGGAATGCACAAATCATGGTGGACTAAATCCAACAGAAGATTTGTTTTCGGCTCAAAATATAATCGTGTAGGATAGAAAGTTTATATAGTTGCATAACAGAGTACATACATGCTGGTTTCCACAGTTACACAAGACAATTGTGCTCACGATGAAAAATATTGTGGAGAAAGTTTAAATGGAGATTGTTACCCTGAAAACAGAAACAAAAGAGGCGAGTCTCACACACCAACGCAAGAGTCACTCTTTTCATTCGTTTCTGAATTCAATCACCTCTAAAACTGTGACAGAAATACTCTGAAAAATACTCTTATTTGCTTTCTGATTGAGAGTTAGATGAGAAGATTAACGCTGCTCTCATGTGTGTGCGTCAAATGTGAAGCTCCATTCAGTAGCCGGTTAGCTTAGCTTAGCACACAAATTAAATTAAAAGTGTAAATTAGCGATTTAATACATATCTGTTATCAATTCCTGTTTTTATAATGAAATATATGTAAGAGTAACCTTTCTGGATACAGAAAAAAACAGCTCTATGATCTAAAATCTGTCCGGTTCACATTCACAACAGTGAATGATAATTGTTGTAAGTGAAATATGTACTTTAAATTGTGTATTTCTCTGTACTGTACTTGTTACTGATGAGTTCTCTCTCTGGGATGTTGCTGCATTTGAGCTCAAAGGGATCTCATCCGTTTAGCCTGTAGATTGTGCTGATTCCAAGTGTCTTCTTTTCCACTTGACAAGCGTTTGGATCTGGAAAAAGTAACAGCAATTTACTGTACAAACACGGTGATGCACTTCTCTATTGCACTTTGATTTATTGTGGCCTCATTCTTGGCAACGATTTTTCAAAAAAAAAAGATACATGCTGGTTGTTTTGTAGCTGTCAGGGAGGCAGCGCCACAGGGTTTGAAGTGACGGGGCACTCTCTTGTAAGAGAATATGAACACCGAGCTCACACACAACAAGGCTCTGAGTCAGTGTTGTGCCACAGAAGTTCCCCACATGGTAGGATGAAATCACCCGATGCCAAACGACTGCCCCCTCCAAAATAAACCCTCCATATTTAGACAGTGTCATCTTTATGAACACCTCAAACTTATGAAGCTGTTAAGATGCATTAAGTTCTTAAGGTCATTCTCACAGTTCATAAGAAGCCAGAACACTGGTTAAGATTCAGCCACATGATGATCCACAGGACCAGTCCTTGAAATGAGGGTCTAACTGGGTTGCCAGTCTTCTGACCTTGGTATTTTTTTTGTGATACACTCAGTAGGGCACTCATATTCCCCTTCAGACAGGCTGCTGGCTTTCATCTCAAGAATGTGATCGTTGTATAGGTGAAACAGCAAATAGGCATTAAAGCTCTGCCGTGTTTCCAATTATAGCCTTTCTTAATCGGATTATTTTACGAATCTCATCATTTCATGGTGTGTTCATTTGGCCCTTCGCTGGATAATCTTTATCTTTATTCAATTCTATTTCATGTCAACTAGTCAAAGGTTATAATCAAGAATTTCCTGGATGCACAAGAGGATGCATGACTGTACTGAATATCATGCCAGGCTAAAAATAATAAACTTGTTGCCTTGAATACAAGCTGCACAAACTCTGAAAGACGTTGCATTGACTTAGATTTATTTCCTGGGGACATGGCTTAATTTCAACCAATAATACATACTGAGCAATAAGGAATAAAGTTGTGGTTAAAATCCCAGATGTTCAGGACTAATTTCAATGAATTCCACCCTGCAAACAAGCTGTAGGCGCCTGAGAGGATGTGGAGCACAAACTTTCAAAACTTACTGTTTTTCCCTTTGTTTCCAAAGTCCAGACACTTTTTAAGAGTTAAGGTTGATGAAGACATTTACTTCTTCATTCAAGTGTTGTTTGTCCTAAAGACTTTCAGGATTTCAGTGCAGGCCCAATACAATTTCAGAAAGGTGCAGAGCCAGACAGGAAAAGTGTGTTTCTGTCCCCTTTTTCTGTCTTATTCTTTTACAGGAATATATAAAACAAGAGAATGAGACACAGTGAGGAAGATAGAAAGGCTAACGGTAAGGAAAGGTGAGACGGAGGTTGTCCACAGTTCTAGATGTAATGGTCATTACTGTAAAGTCAATGTTTCGATCTCCCACAGCAGCCATTTCCTCCAGGAGTTATCCCCCATGTCCTTGAACAAGACACCGAATCCTGCTCGCTGCCTGTCACTTTTAACCATAATGCCAGCTACACGCCTTAAATGTAAGATGGACAAAGGCAGACAGAAATGACAAGTTGCCAATAACACAGCCGGCCAGCTTCAGCATTGAAAGCTAGACCTTTTCTGAGGCAAAATCTGGCGCAGAGAGGAAGCCAGCAGTATTTAGCTCAGAGCTCAAGGTGAATGCAAATAATGTTGTCCTGTCCACTCATCAAGGCTGGCAACATAGTCAAACAGCATCAACAAACAAGGCCCTGCGATTGCATGATTTAAGAGGGAGAGTCCTCTAATCAGGACAAAACCAAGCTTTCCATTTTTGAGTTGTTGGCAACATGAAAGTATCGTCCTGGACTCTTTGATGAAAAGATGTTGATTAGGACCTTGCAAAGCCAGGTCTGTGCTAACTCCACATCAGGCGGGAAAGAGATTGGTGCTGCCCTCTCCATTTTAACCACAGAGCAAGACTCACAGTTCTGGTTTTATGGCTAATTGTGAAAAAGTTTCAACTTTCCAGGAGTTGACCCAACAGGTTAGCTTACTTGTAATGTTACAACATGAAATTCTTTCATGTGGAACAGCAAAACGTACAAGAGATGTATTATTTATCAGTTTAAGTCGCTAAGTGTGTTCATGTGAAAGTCCTGTGTTTGTTTTATCATCACCCTTGAGGGGGAGCCAGCTAGCTTAGCCTCAGGCTAGGCACCTTTTTCAAGGCAGACAGCCCATCAGGATGAGTGACAAGTGTGTGGGAAGAAGTGCTGATGGATAGTAGATTTCCTGCACTGAGGAGAGAATATTTTACTGTTTCCACAAGCTACTCACTAAACAAGAATGTTGATACATCAGGTGATGACATTGGGCTGTTGGGACAACAAAAACAGTTGATTAAAGACACTCCAGCAAGCAGGATTTGGGAATATCTGACGTTGGCGCCTCACAGTGGTAGTATCAAAAAAAAAAAGGACAGATGGCAATGGACCCCTCCGTCCACTCTTCAATCCAAGTAAGGGACACTGAGATCAGTCATTGAGTTGAACCAGGATTGTCTCAGCCTTCATGCATCCGCCTCCGAGACCACCACACCTTTACTTTTTGTCATGGTACATAAAGCACACACTTTTTGGCACTGAGCAATGGCACTGGGTATAAATCTCAGCCTGCAGAATCATCCAGTATGAGTCTATTTTCTTGGAAGGCTGGCCTTTGCTTTTCAGGTTAGTCTGCAAAATGCCCCCGTTTTTAAAAAACAAAATGAAAATACACTGCTACACTTGAGTGACCGTCCATTTTTGACATCATCTGAAAGGGTTTCTGAGAGCCTTGTGAGGGGCTGATGAATTTTCTCAGTCCTTGAAGGAGCAAATTATCCTTCAGTCTCTTTGAAATCAACATAACAGCAGATGTGGTTGTCAATACGTTCAATTTAATGAGAATAAAGAAGCAAAACATGCAGTCATCCATGGGTATATGTTTTATTGGCTGCTGTAGAGCATGTGGAATAATAACTTGGTGTAATTCTAAGCAGCACATTCTTTTGAAAGAAGAAACATCCCATTCTTCCAGTCCAGTCCATCAGCAATAAAATGCACCCTTGCTCCAATTAAGACAATCCCTAATTGGTCTGCTATGACCGTTAGCTTGTGGTTGTTAGTGTTAGCAAACTTTGGGTAGACATTGCTGAGATTACTGAATCAGTTTGCTGCTTTGTGATCCCTCTCTACTTGTGCTACCATTCCTCCAGGCTTTCCTGTTCATCCTGTTAAACTGACAAAAGAAATAAATAGAGGAAGAAAGAGCCAAACAAAGAAACAGAGAGACATGAAAGGAGCTTCTCGTCCCTGCCAATATCATCCAATCCACTCGTTAATTCAGCTGAATGTGAAAAAGATACACAGATAATAAATGGCCTAATCATTCCTGTGCACTGATTAGAAATATTTACTGTATATTTTGGGATGACTTACTTGACAGTCACGGCTGTCAGGAAGAATTCAGCTGAGTTAAACGCATAAGTGAGAGCGAATGAGACAAGGACGGAACAACAAGCTGAAAGAGAAATCTGAGAGACGGTGAGTCAGAGAAACTGAAAGACAAGAGTCAGCAGAGAGAGAAAGAGAGATGCAGAGATTGTTGCTCATTCATCCAGTCGCACAAACAACAGAGTTACAGACGGTGAGACAGACGAGGGAGACGGGGAAGAAGAAGGGAAAGCGAGGCAAAGCGAGGAGGATCTTGTTCGGCAGATAGATCACAGCATTACAGATCTATTTACAGATTAGTAATGGTTCTGGCTGTGTGTGTGTGTGTGTGTGTGTGTGTGTGTGTGTGTGTGTGTGTGTGCTGCACTGAACCAGCAGAACACAGATGTACACAGACACTCACACTCACACACACACACACACAGCAAACATACCTTTGCCTGGTTATCCTTACATCCCCTCAGCAGAGAGCAACAAATTGCCACTCTGCAGTTTGTTGCTTATTGGCTGTAATAGTGGTGTGTTTTATTATTGTAGGTGTTTTTGCACCATCTACAGGCATAGGTCTGAACATATGACTTCTTGTATTAAGCATATTTGGGATTAAGTTACATATGTCCATTGCAAGTATAGAATAATCTAGAACAAGTACTTCTGCAAAATAACGTGTGTGTTAATGCTGGAGTAGTAAAAAAAGAACCATATATAACATATTGAATGTCTCTTCTGTCCCTTGATCTCAATCAGCTCCTCACATCTGACAATTTAAAGTCCTCATTATTTTCTAGGGTAAGGAAATCTCCGTGCATCAGCCATCTTGGAGCACAACAAACTAAACAAACAAGGCAATTGATGCAGGATCTGGAGTGATTAGGTCTCAGGCACACAGTTATATTTAGGGGTTTTTAACAAGGTGCAGCAACTGGCTTTGCAACACAATGTCTTCATCTGAAAAAGAGGAGACAGCGAAGGCATTTAAATTGCCTGTCTTTCATCAGATGGACATAAAAACACGTAAACCACCAAAGAAACCATCCAAAAAAAAAAAAAAAAAAACTTCTTGGAGAAAAAACAAGATGGTTCTGTCACATAATGTACAGTATAAATCCAGGAGCTTGCCCTGCTCATCAGTTTGTTCATCTTGTTCCCTCCTCTTGGGGATTGGGAAAATGTTTTCAGTGTGCCAAAACTTCAGAGTGGAGTTTGAGCCATGATTTGCATAATGACGCGCCATCACATACTCAACCTCCTGGGTGCAAATAACCGTCTTATGTACTGCAGTTAATTTTTTAGGTAAGTAAAAGCAATGAAAGGGAAATTGTCACCTTCACCTGGAGGCCTGGGTATGTGCAATCCGGCCGATCAAAGTCTCTCTGTTTAATGTGTGTTCTGCAGGGTCAAGTCAAAACACACAGATATCTGATGCAGAGTGATCGTGTGTATACATTTATTCATGTTCATGCTGTGAATGCCAGCAGTAACCAACCAGCTCCTGTGACATGACCATGACATTAAATGGTAATTACCATGAGTAGACTGAAATCATTGATACGTTAAAATTGAATTACCTTATCGAAAAAAATGGATAAATTATTTTTCCACATTATGATAAACCTGAGTGAGTCTTTCAGTAATTACAGAGGGCTTGGGCGCAGTTATGAGATGAAATTTTAATAGCCTTTGGGGGATGTTGAGGCTTTTACAGAATGAGAAAAACAGAAATGGTTAACAGCTACAATAAAACAAACAAAATGCCAATTATAGAGTTATATATGCAATGTATTAGAAGCTACATCAGCTCACTCGAGACGTGTTGTGTGTTGATCAATTGGAAATTTCAATTAGCCTTCATCCTCCGCCTGTTCGGCCACCCTGAATGCATCCAAACACTCTGTGCTTCCTCTGTAGCTCAGCACTGCAAAGAAAAGTGCACTGACCACAAGTAATAGAACATGCACCATGTTGCATTACATTGAAACACCTCAGCCTCAAGAGGAACATACTCCTCTACCCCGTCTTGCGCTCTGCCTCTTCAAATCATCAGTTGTTTATGAGCTTTGCCAAGTACTTAAAGGACTTCACAATTTCCACTACTTCACCCTGAGTGGTGACAGGTGTTAGCAGCATCCTTCTCCTATTGGCATTTATCTTTCAGTGCAGGATAATACTGCAGTAGAACCATGAAATAGAGACAAAAATAGCTCCAGGCTGCACTTTATAGATGCAGGCTGCATCTAGTATATTTCAGCTAAAAACATTCAGATCAAAGGAGATTGGACCATTTATAGCACAAATGGTTATACAGATGCATTAGGTGCGAAGGGCTCATGAGGATGCTGTACCGATTGTAAAGCCCCTTGAGGCAAATTTGTGATTTGTTATATTGAGCTATGCAAATAAATTGACATGCTCCAGATGAATCCAAACAGCATGCAACAGACTCCAGGGACTGCAGAAAAACCTCCCTTGGGGTAAAGGAGGAAGAACTACATGATTGAAGAGATATCACAATTATTATTAGAAACATTGGCGTGAATGATTGGTATGGAGAATCTGTGATCACATGGATCATTTCGTCAACTAACCTTTTTGAATGGAAGTGGTGATTATTGGAGCTGGCAGACAATGATCAGCTGATCTGCTGCCAGGACCAAAGTCAGGAAAGGAATCAAAATGCGATGCGTGCGTGTGATAATAAGTGTGTGATGACACATTTTTTGCAGTTGTTTTGTTCTTGCTATTGTCCCCCCAAAGGGGCTGTCCAAAATTATTTGCATGAGGAGGAGGAGGAGGAGGAGGAGGAGGAGGAGGAGGAGGAGGATTTTATTTGATAAGGAAAACCAAGGCCATCTCATTGCCTCAGAAAGAAAAAGACAAGCAGTAACTTCCTCTTATTATTTCAAAACAATACATCATTTCCAGCCACACATTATAGCTGCTTAATAAATGATTAATACAGCCAGCTGAAATCTGTGTGGCTGTTGATAGATTTGAGGATCATGACCTTAATTATCCACCAGTCTTTTAATTAATTTAATCATCTTTTAGAATAAATGTTAAATACAAGAATGAAACACAAATATAGGATGAGAAGAGGCTCCCACCCTAGATTTAGGATAGAAATGTGACAGTAAGTCACTGTATGGTCGAACTGCTGCAGTGTACACTGTACATTAAACACAATGATCATCAAGTCCACAGGAGATATAAAGCTGCGGAAAAAAGAGCTGAATTTTAAATAGAAGACTATATGTGAACTCTGCAATTAGACATCCTCAACCAATTAAATCTGCTCCCTGGATCAAGATGCTACAAGCTTTAATCTGCTGCAGTGCTTTATTCAGCAGCTGTCTGACATATGAAGACTGTGAGAAGTAATATTTAATTGTTAGCATTGCTCTGAGTTATCTTTCGGCTGGGTGGGAGTAGGGCTGGGTGACTGAGGCGGTCACTCTCCTCCCCTCGCTGCTCACCAAGATAAGAGCTGAGAAACCACAAACCTGCAAGAAAACACCCCAATTCACCCTCAGCGCCAAGGACTCACACTTCTCCACAATGGCTGATTCAAACTCGTAAGTGTGACAATATTTTCAGGGTTATTTTTTTCCAGATTTATTCAGTAAAACTCCACCGTTCAATATACAGGAATGTCAGCGTATGAAAATGTCTTTCAGCGATAAGAAGCCGACAGAGGACGAGAGCAGCAGTCTAAAAAGAAACAAAAAGAAGCAAAAGAAGGAGGATGCCTGGACACCGAAGGGACCCAAGGACCCCTTTGCCATGGTTTGTGTCTTAGCGTGGATGCATACATGCAGTGATGTCCTGTATGTGTGCTGGTTTGTGACAATGTGATGCATGTCACACGTGCAGCAGGTGGACGTGTGAGTTTTGGTTTTTGACTGCAGGAATCAAGCTGACTCATGCTGCTGAGTGACAGTCAAACTTCTATCTTCTTTGGAAAGATTACATAGTAACATGTCCTTGCCTGTCTTGTCCTGTCATAGCTGAACTCTCTTCCAGAGAACAAGCAGCAGGAGATCCAGAGAGCCCTCCACCTCTTCTCCTTGGGCCCAAGCATCCCCAAAACGCTGCAGCAGGCCAAAAGACACACATATCGTTTCTGGGAAACACAGCCTGTACCCAGACTGGGTAAGAAGTTATTCCTGTTCCAACCAGTATTTACTGTGATACTCTGAAAAAGCAGTGGTTCAAACGTATATTCAAAGCAAGAGTTTTACATTTTTGAAATATTCTTATTTGCCGTCTTCTTGGGAAATGTCTGTACATTTAAAATAAAGTTACATCAAGCAGCTAGTTAGCTTAGCTTAGCTTAGCTTAGCACAAAGCAGGGGGAAACAGCGAGCTTGTCTCTGGCCAGCAGTAACAAAATCCACCCCCTCGCACCTCTGATGCTTCATATTTAACAGAAACATAAGACTTTTGTCAATCCTCTCATCTAACTCTTTGCTAGAAAGGGAACAAATATGTAAAATGTTTAACTATCCTGATAAAAGTATAAAAATATGTGCTTTTCACAATGCAGATGGTGCAGGTGACCGTACTGTGCCTCATGGCCCGATACTAAAGGATGAAGCCAGCGTTAGAAAGGAGCCATACTCTCTGCCTCAAGGTTTCTCCTGGGACACTCTGGACCTGAGCAGCTCCACTGTGGTAAGTTACTCAATGTAAGTTACTTTAGGTACATTATTGGAAACTGCATCACATCCAACTATGAAAAATTCTAGTCTTTCAGAGGTAATGAACTGTAAATCTGTAGGAGAGGTTCCAGTTGTCAAGTTTGATGATTTTTCCATCTATCGTTTCAGCTGAGAGAGCTATGCACCCTGCTAAATGAGAACTACATGGAGGAGGATGACAACACTGTCAGATATGACTTCTCTCTGGAGTATCTGCAATGGTAAGCTTCAAGCACGTGCGTTCAGTCACCTTTACTTACTAGATTTTGAGTGTATACGAACAAAACTTTCTTTTTAACCTTTTATTCATCTAGTGGAGGTTACTGAGTGCACATCTCCGTTTCAGCCTCTTCCTGCTCGAAGCAATACCTCAACATTTTGGGGAGTTTTTGTACAGATAGAACAAACAAGACATGAAGAGTTAATGAATGAGCTTTGGAGGTGCTGGTAGGTTTATTTTATTGTAGGTGGACAGAGGCAGGCTAGGTCTTTCCCTCTGCTTCCATTGTTTGTGCTAAGCTAAGCTAAGTGGGTGTTGGCTGTAGCCTTATTTGTAATGCAGAAACAGGAGAGCCACATCAATCCTCTCAACAAACTCTCTGCAAGAAAGCGAAAAAGCGTATTTCCCAAGATGCCAAACATTTCCTTAATGATCGCACGCTTTGAAACATTCACACCTTCGAACTGCTCAGTGCAACTGCCACATTATTTCTTTTAGCCTCTGAATTACACTAAAGGAATTAAGGCGTTGAGCGTCTCAGAAGGACAGCATTATTTTCCCCACTCGACTTTCCGGCCTGACCCTCCAACACTCGGCAGCGGTTGCGATTAGCTACTCTAATCTCTTTAGGACTGCATTTTTTCTCTGTGATCTTCATAAATGGTATCTCCATCTTCAGGGAACGCTTAAATCAAAACATAATAACATTTACTTTGAAAGGAATAATTAACATTAGTGTTCCAGGAACTGGCACAGGTCTCTTGCCCGGAGGTTAAAGAAAGCTGCTGTAGTCATCTCACGCTCTATTCTTTTATTGGAACTTAATCAGAGTTTATTGAACTTCCCTACTTTTATTCACAGTCATATTGCAGACAGTGTCATTCTTTTCCTCTTAAGGGCTTTACAACCTCCTAACTGGCTGGCCCAGTGGCACTGTGGTGTGCGGGTAGACACCAATAACAAGCTAGTCGGCTTCATTGCTGCTGTTCCTGCAGATGTCCGCATATATGAGAAGTGAGTAACTCATAAATATATGCAAAGATATGCATTTATGGGAAATCTGATGAGCAATATCAGTATTCACAGCACTTACCAGCAAAATTGCAGCAATTTTCCTGCAAATGTCTCAAAGCAAACGCTCCAAACGTGTTCTGCAGGGAGAAGCGGATGGTACAGGTCAAATTCCTGTGTGTTCATAAGAAGCTGCGCCTCAAGCGGATGACTCCAGTTCTGATCCGAGAGCTCACCAGACGGGTCAACCAGCAGGGCGTCTACCAGGCTGTCTACACAGCTGGTATAGTGCTGCCCACGCCACTGAGCTCCTGCAGGTAGGAGCTGCTTCATGGGGCTGATTCACACTTGACTTAAAAGCAAAGTAAAGCTGCAATTTCTGGTCTGGAAAATCATTTTCTCAACACTTCTTAATATGAGGGATGTGTTTTGACTCGAACACAAATGATTCTGGAGAAGTCCCAAGAATTGTTGGCAAGTTTTTATCCTCTTTATTTACTAATTTAAAGCAGCAGAATACTTTTGCAGAAAGGTCATGTCACTTGTTTCTAAGCACCAATAAAAATGTGATGAAATGTGTCACGGAATGCTTGTTGGTGCTGCAGGGCGCTGTCAGTCAAATCTGATCAAAACACACCCACCCAGTCCTGATGAAGCAGATCAGCTGAGTTAACCTCTTCATAAAACATGCAGATTGATGTTTTTAACCCCAAATATAACTTTTGGTAATGACTTTTTCCAACCATGAATATTTTATGTTATAGAGAATTAAAAGTTTATGGATCTTTAATAAAATGAATTAAATGAAAATTTTAATTTGGGTTATTATCGGTGGCTCTCTCTGTTTCCCCAGCAAATATACCGTCTATTTAAATATAAACTGACAAACTAGCTTCATTCAGACACCCCTTACATCACGTCCCGTCCTTTCCAAATAAACAAACACATTCTTTTAGATACTGGACTCGGCCTCTGAATCCCCGGAAGCTGTCTGAGGTGAACTATCCAGGTCTGAGACAGACCATGAACCTGCAGAGAGCTGTGAAATTCAACCGTCTGCCTGAGGTTAGTTTGTGCTGCCACCTAGAGGCAAACACCCATTAGTGCCATCATTGCAGTCTGACATTGGCTTGACACAGAATTTTTTATTGATTGACTAAAATGTTGGACTGGAAAAAAAAATCCTTTGTGGTAACAGACCTCCTTCTAGCATTTACTGATTTTTTTTCTTCTGCTGTGTCTTTTCTCGTCTGTCTCTAAGGTGACAAAGACACCAGGTCTGCGCCCGATGACTAAAGAAGATGTTGCAGCGGTACACTCTCTACTCCAGACAAACCTCTGCAAGTTCCACCTCAGCCCCATCTTGTCTTTGCAGGAAGCAGAGCACTGGCTGCTGCCGAGGGAGAACGTGATTGACACCTACGTTGTGGAGGTCAATTTCAGTCTCTCTTTTTTTAATTTCTTTGGAGAGGAAGGAGCTTTCCTCGCCATTTTCTGGAAAATTGAAACTCATATGACGCTGCAGTAGCTAAGAATTCATTCACCTCCCCTCCTCTCATGCAGGGTGCTGATGGCACACTGACAGACGTGGTGAGTTTCTATGGCGTCTACTTCAGGGTGCTGAATCACCCGGTCCACACTGGCCTGAGGGCGGCTCACCTCCGTTATGTTGCCTCCACTGCCACAGACCCGGTCAACCTCATGGAGGACACACTGGTCCTGGCTAAATCTGTGAGTGTGTCAGAATAAACACACTGATTTAAAAATAGCTTCTAATGTGCATAGATTGGGTTGATTGTGTGTTTTTCCTCACTGACAGAAAGGTTTTGACATCTTCTCTGCTCTCGACGTGATGGATAACAAGAGTTTCCTGGGGAAGCTTAAATTCAGCGTCAGTGACAGGGGCCTTCATTACTACCTGTACAACTGGATGTGTCCTGATATGAGCCCAGACAAGGTACTGAATACTGTAATATCTCAAACTCTGTGTTCCGATGTCTCTTTATGCAGTATTGATGTGTTTCAGGAAAGATTAAAGTTTGAGCTATGATGCTGTGCTGCACATTTGAAAACTCTAATACACGTAGACAGCGGTGGAATGTAACTAATCACATTCACTCAACTACAAATTTGAAGTACTTGTACTTTACTAGAGTCATTTTTTTTTTCATGCCAAATTCTACTTGTAATTCACTTCATTTCAGAGGGACATGTTATACTTTTTTACCTCACCAAAAACACACAGAAATCCTAAAAAATTACTTTTAAATTTTTTGATTTGTGATATGGTATACTTCATTGTCACATAACAAGGCTGGTGGAAATGACAGCTGAAAAATCACTCATGACACGAGCAGCTGATCATAACATTTCATGTCATACAAGTTTGTAACATCAGACTGTGGCACACACTGTTGGTTCATAGCTGTCAGCTGTCAGTAATTCATAGTAATGAGTGTATGTTTTGCAGGTGGGCTTGGCGTTACCAAACTAGTTGCCACTGAGGGAAGAGGTCTGTGGTCACAATAAAAAGACCACAGTCATTGGCAGGATGTGAAACTGCTTCACCAACACAGATCAAGGCTCAAAATATAAACTGACAAACTGTAAAAAACCCACAAAATAAAGATGAAATTCCATTTGTAAATACATTCATCATGTGGGCGTCTGTTATTCACTGGGTTCAGCGTTTCTGCAACAGGAGTAGATTGTTTCTGAAATGATGGAGAACTGAGTAAACCACTGTGTGTGTGTGTGTGTGTGTGTGTGTGTGTGGGGGGGGGGGGGGGGGGGGGGGGGGGGCACGCATTAGTCTCCTGGTATTTCTAGGGGAATTGCCATAATCTCTGGTGACATGGCACTATTCATGTGTTTCATTTGATTAGAGGACAAGATCATTAATCATCCTCACTCACACACATAAGAACTCAGACACTCTCACGCAATCTAATACATGCCCAGGCGATCATTTCAGTGTGCATGCCACAGATGCATCATGTCAGGCGTAAATGCAATCAAGTTAAATCTCATCTGGACATGATATGAGAAATCAGAAAGCACGTTTCTGCAGGTTTCACCCCTTACAAATAATTCATAAACAAGGCTGTAGCTTGAGAAAAAGTGCAATACAGTAATTCATATATTACATATTGTTATTCACTGTTAGAGTAATTTGAATCGTTTTTTTCTCCCTTGGTATAATCTAATTCATTTACACCATACAGCAACCAGTGATTACTTCTACAAGGTACACTACTACTGAAATTGGAAAACAGTATACACGTGGTTTGTAGCTTTATATCTAGACCATGTGCCATCGTCTAAATATAAGCAGCAGGGGGCGCTGCAAGACTTAACATTACATGTTTATTATAGATGCAGATATCAGCGCTGCATTTCATTGTTACTCCACTACAACAGTACAGCTTATTAGGAGAGCATCTCCAACGCCCTCTTTCACTCTGTAAAAAGATTATCTCTTTGTGTGTGTGTGTGTGGGGGGGGGGGGGGGGGATTGGATACGTTTTTAGGAACTGAAATGAAAGTGCGAGTATCTAAGAATGTGCTACTGTGAATATACCTTTCACTTCTTTTATTTACTTATTTTATTTTCTACTTCCGAAAAACACTGAGGAACAAAACATAATTACGACTTCACACTCGGGGAAGAGGGCGTTCACCAAAAGCACTTGAACGCAACACCACGCTGAGTGCGGACCAATCAGAAGCGAGGAGGCTTTTTAAGTTTGAAGTTACCGGATCTACCAGCACTTCTCCGTGTGGTCTCTGAACCCTGCACGGGCAGCACAGAGCCGTGTCCCCCCTCAGTTTCAGTGGAGGATGACTAAAGGAAGCCAGCCTGTTTTCTGAAGTAGACAAGTGTCCATTAATTCCTGTTTTTTCTTTTCATTGTCGTCGAGGAGTCCCTCTCGCCGGCTAAACGTCAGTGAGACGAGTACCAGTGACGAGCTGAGGTGAACGTTAGCATCGTCACGAACTTTCCAAAACATAACGCTAGCTAACGTGCTGTGCAAACCTCGGTGTGGTTTCGTCGTCTTATGTTTGAGCAGCTGTCTGCGAGAGTCTCACAGTCGTATCTCCGTGGATGTTGTGTTTGCCGACACTCGAGCAACCCCCCATAAAGGATCGCAGGTATGTTGTGCACAGTGTCAGTTGGCAGTTTATGTTGTAACATTGTAATGAGTGTGTAGTTGCGCTGTATGTTAGCTTACGACTCCACTTGACTCAGACAGTTGCACAAACTTTAGTCTTAAGTTATAGTATTTGATAGGCGTTTAAGGAAACGCGTGTTTGTGACAGTAGTGCTATTCTTCGGTACAGAATGTTGCATTCAAGGATATGAGTTTTGTGTCGACACAGCTCCGTTGCTGTCATTGCGTTAGTCATCTTAGTTCCCTTCCTTTATCATGAAGTGCAGCCTAGTTCTCACGGTGACAGCACACACTGGAGGAAATCGTGCTTTTTGTTTAGTCTCTCCTACTTTGTAATCTCACAAGCGATTTGTACTGTTCTGTTAAAGCCTTTGCATAAGTATACCCAGTGCACTTGTAGTACTCCAATTGAATTTGGGCTTTTTTGTGAAGGCACTCTCCGTGTTGACAGATCAAGTGACAGCACATCCATGGCAGCTGGTTTTATCCGTTCCCCCACTGTCTTACTTAGGCTAATTGGTCAACAGAGGACAGAGAGTGAGAGGGGTTGACAGCCTCTTTGCAAACAGTGACAGAGAGGTTCGCTGCAAAAGCACCTGTGAAAACAAAGCGATAAGAAGGTGTGAGATCTGTCAATATATACCTTTTTTTTATTTTTTTTTTTAACTTTTGTGGTGAAGGTTATAATAATGTCACTACAGACTCGGTTATGTAAGTTTGCACAAAACAGCTTGGAATCAAAGTCGTGTTTATCTGTGTCAGACTGCCATGACTATGCAAATACTTGCAAAGTGCTTGGGTGATGTGTACAGTGGAGATGCATGAGGCTTGTTTGATTTCCTCTGAAAAACAGCGACTGCACTCTTTGTGAGGTGCAGCCTGTGTTTGTTCAGCGTGCATTTCTTTTAGCAGTCGTTTTCCTATGGTTTTAAATGGGGCCTGGCTCTTATCGCTTGTCACCAGGCTGGGAAATGAAATGTTGTGTTCAGAATCATTGAACTTTAGGGGGAGAAATTATGAAACCCAAAGTTCAATGCACTGTATCTTCAAAATATATGGGAAGATTTGACCCCATGAGATGTCGCTTACTTCCAAAAAGAGCTTTAATTCAATGTAATCTTGTGCTGTTGATCATCTCAGGTGTAGCTGTTGGTGAACAGAATGAAACTCATTGAAGCGTCATATCCAAGGGCTATGGTGTTTGAGGCTTGCCAGACTGTAATTTTCCCACTTTATGGAATCTCGGCGTCCTGTGTCACAACAGGTTTCTCAAGACCTTCCTCAGCCCGCTGGTGTTGAGCAAGGCAGGCAAACAAATCCGATGCACACCTTGATAAGACATACTGAGTGTCTGTGTGTCAGGCACCGAGCAGGACAGCACACGTTTGTCTTACTCTTCTACTCATTACTAACACATTATGCTGCTTTCTGTTACTGCCGTTGTGCTGGGAAATTACAGAAAGTTGACAGAGCACAGTCATCACTGAGAAATATCCATCCTGTGCAGAGCAACTGGACCAGAGAGTGTCAGCAGAGCAGGGAGTGGCTGCTCACTACCGGCCTCTTTACCTTTTGGACCATGTAAAGACCCCAAACAAAGAGACAGGCGCTCCATTGTTGTTGAACAGATGTAGGTGTTATGTAGTTGTGGTAAGTGTTATCATTCACCTGAATGCCTTGTGTTGGTCAGGGGGTGGTGTTGCGTTCCCCCTTGAGGGATTTTGTTACTCAACACTGCCGAGAATGCATTTAGAGTGGGCGGATGAGCGTTGGGGGGCTCCTGCTGCAGAGACTTGTCTTGTTTAACTCTGGAAGATCTGCTCATTTTTTTTCCCCCTGCAGAGCAAGTTATCACCACCGCAACTGTGGATAAACTTTCAATGTCTGGATCACAAATATTACAAGAAAGCTATCGCTATAGCAGTGTGAAAGCATCCCTCTGGTCTGTTCTCTACAATGATTATGCTTTTCAGAGCAATATGAGATGAAGAAATAAGTGGAAAAGCAATCCATGCTTGCTCTGCAAACATCAGCACTGATTGACTTTATGCCCAAAAGCTGTGTGACTGAAGTGTTGCCCTGTCGTCTTTTGGCTTCTGTGAGGACTTTTCCTGCTTTTCAAAGCTTCAGATTATTACATTTGGCTTTTATTCTGTGTGCACTGCTGCAGTGTTGCCAGCCTTCTGCCATGAAGGTGTGATTTTGTTCGGTGAGTGTACCTCCCACAGAGTGTTACTTAGCTGAAAAGTAATTGAAGGGATGTGAAAAATGCTCTTGTTAAATTAGGATTTGAAATTAGATTTAAATGGGCAATTAAGGGTTTTAACAAGGCTCTGAGAGGGGAAGGCTCGGAATAAATACACTTGTGCCTCAGTGTAGTTGAAAATTAGCAAAGATTTACTTGCATATCTATCTTGGATTGGCAGTTTGATTGCATTTTAACACAAAATTGTTGAAGAATATCCATTTGTCGGTTGCTTTTATTGAAACTTCTCTTAATGAAACTCTCCTGTTGTGCATTTCTGTTCAGGGCGAGTGAAGATGCAAGCAGCTTCTCAGCCTTTATGTGGATGTTCAACTTAAAACCCTATTTGCAAGAATTTTGCGACATGGTGCCCCTACAGTCTCAGAGTGTGATTTACTTTTACACCGCTGTCGTGAATACATATGGCACAAATCACACCATGAACCCCCAAAGAACCATGCCAACTGTTGGGAACCAGAACAATATGTCGCTAACACCTGGCTGTAACAGGCTAGCGGCTAAACCCCTGTTGAAATGGGCTGACTTGGCTTATGATCAAAGACTAGCAAGTCGACAGCTTTGCTAACACAGCCACACACCAAGAAAGTGCAACAACACACGGCATAGCAAGCCAGCTAATTTTATGTACTAGCCCAACAGCAAGAAGGCCAGCTCTTCGTCTGTCCTCTTACCAACTACTAAAAGTGAGACCAAGATTTAGTCATGGTGGATCTCAACATCGTCTTTGGTCTGTTTTCCTCTACCATGAGGGAACTGAGAATATCAAGCTAACTTCCTGTAGCTAGCTAAAGACCTCTTGTTGGTGGGGTGTGATGTAGTGCCGTAAAGCATTTCACACATCTCGCATAAAGCCCTTGCACGCTCAACAAGTTATGTAATGCAAAAACAGATTATTTTAAGGTAAAAATAGCTGCATAATGTTGCTTTAAGGTATGAAAATGTGTTACACAAAGTAAGGAAAACACTTATTCATAGTATTAAATATTGTATCTTCACTTTCACCCTGAAGCGTTACCTGCATGTGTTACCTGTCCTGATGTAACCGTTAAGTAACATGCTGCAGATGCACTGTAAAACTTGGCTGCAAAAAAAATCAGGCACAAGATCCAGCCACTCAACCTCATCTCTCCACTATCTCCAGGTCTGACCCATGCTCTCTCCTCCACTCACAGCAGGGTTTGATGTCGGCTGCACTGCCAAGAAGTTCTGCAGTACAAATATTTATAGGAAGCAGAAAGGATGTGACAATGTGAGCAATAGGAACTCCACAGGGAAGAGTGCTAGGGGTTACCCTCAGGCTAATCTCCACTAAGACATATTTATAAACCTAGCTACAGTTAGAGTGGACCGCTTCCAGCTTCCTCACCAAAACGCTAACTGTATTCGGTCAGCAACTGCACAGCCAAGGCCCACATCAATGAGGTTTTTAACCAGTGAAATATTTGCATGACACGTAAACATATGGTTATATTTCAAACTTTCATCTGATTTGCACACGCATAATAGTTTCCATGCATAAGGGATGCTAGATTTCATCTTGTTTTAGCTCAGTGCCAGTCAGACCAAAATTTCATCTGACACCACTGTCAACTGAAAATAAAGCCCCAGAATAAAATATCACAGTGTTTTGAATCTACGTTCAAAGCAAGTGAGTTTATGGGCAACCTTCTGTGTGCATGTGAGGCGGGGTTTTATTGCCTCTGTGACCATGCGAGTGACAGATGATGCCATGAAACATCCATTAATAAAACATGCACAAACAGATGTATCATTGTAAACCATATGTATGGGTATAGCCAGAGCATTGTGCTTTAACACAACATTTTGAATGCAAACTGAAATGGGGGTGTAAAGTTTGCATAGAAGGGAGTATTCATGGTATTCAGTACTGCCCTTGCTTAGCGTATTCTTAGAGTTTTATTATGTAATATTCAGCAAATACGCTTATTTCCCAGCATATCAAACTCCTCCTTTAAACCTGACACAGACCCTGTGCCCAATCATATTAGTTTTTTCTGTTCTTGTATAGGAAGGGACAATACACACTATGAATACATTTCTGTGGACCTCAGTTAGCAACAGGTCAATTTCTCCTTTATACGACATTTTAGGCATTTCATATTGATATTTACAGCACCCAGAAAGGTTAATGACTCCAGTGGCCTCAGTACTTAATACTATGGTGCTCTTCCATTTCTGTTTTTTTTTTCTACTTTAGAGTCTAGTTGGCATTAAATGGTTAATACCACTACTGTTAATACCCCATCTCTCAGCCATAACCCATCCCCCTGCAACATAGGAGACCCCCTTAACCCCTCCACCCCCTGCTCGGTAGCATTCCAGCTGGCCAGATGGTGTCTGCTCTGCACAGCAGACACCAGAGAGCCGAGAGAGAGAAACCCCATGAGCAGGATTCTCCGGATGAGACATTCCACCCCACTGATCTCTGCTCCCCACCCATCCCCTCACCCCCCACCCGCCACTTATGTCGCCCTCTCAGTTCAGCCTTGTCTGTATCTTGCAGATGACCATTCTCGGGTGAAGTCCATGTTGATAAGATGTTGACATGCGGAAAAATCGTGTCAGCTGGTTTCTCGGGAGGGACAGCTCTGAAGTTTCTCAGGAGTGAACTGAGAGCAAGAATTGTGTGTGTTTAGCCCATATAAATAGCTGGAGTTGCGTGCTTCCGATACATGCAAGTTATGCAGTACCATGGTCATAACACATCTAAAATGGATTGCATGCATGTGTAGTTACAGTATATTATCGTGACTGGAATGATTGTTGACCACCTCTAATGCATTTACTTTGTGAAAAATAAGTTGGTCATGCATTTTTCTCACATTTTCCAAGGAATTTGTTTGTCAGATTTCCTCCTCGCTCATGCACAGTAAATGCAGACATATTGTACACCTACGCTTTGTGCATTTGTGGGAGATAGTAGCTTCAGGGTTTAGTCGCGTAAATGTGGGAAGTAAACAAGGAAGAGGGAAAAACATACAAGCGAAACATCAGCTCTACTCAGAGGGACCTAGTCCAAGTTTTAAAATAGTTGAAACAGCTTTGATTGAGCGTACTGCTGAATGTCTCGGCCAATTTGTACATTTTTCACTCTTTCCATCAAAAGTTGGCAAATTCGATGCTCTCGAAGTGTTGCTGGAGTGAGGCAATGCTTTCCGTATGTCAGGGTGCAACGAAGCCAGGGTAGCAATCGGTGTGAGGGTAGGTGCTTTAACTGTAGCTGCAACAGTACATCTGCCCCATAAAAAAACTGCGGGTGTTTGTTTCTGGCCCACATTAACTCACTGAAAGAAATCCCGTGAAGCAAGTTGTGTGTTGTGTATGTGCAAATATGTGTGTATAGGATCCCTTAGTTAGATAAAGCCCCACCCCTCCCACTCCGCACTCAGGCTTCCATGATTGCAGCCTTCTTGGAGAGCCAGTATTTCTGTCGGCCTGTTTTGTGATTCTCCAGTTGCGTGTCCATGTGCACGGCAGTGTGTGTGTGTGTGTTTCTGTGTGAATTTGCTTGTTTCCTTTCCCATACGTCACATTTTAATGGCTCCTTTGAATGCAGCAAACAGAAAGCCGGAAGGCTGGGACAATGAGCTCGCCTGTAAAAAAAAAAAAAAAAAGGGAAAGAAAGAGGAAAACACACAGATGCTCCTCTGTGTTCCACCTCATAGCCTTACTGAGTTTGAATGACATATGCTGTTATTCCCCTCGACAAAGATTCCAAGCAGGGGAAGCAGCACACTTTCCTCGCTCGGTGACAATGGCAGCTCCGCCTCAAGCAGGTCAGTACAGTTTTTACAGTGTCAGTTACTCAGCCAAAGCAGAGTGCAGGCATGAGTACCCAGGGGGTTGTTATGTCAACTGCCTCTCGGGTGACTGGCTTCAGTCAGCAGGACTTCTGGTAAAAGGGATTTGAGGGAGTTTGTGTCTGTGTGAGAACAGGGGGAAGAGAGGGAGGGATGGATTAGGCTCAGGCCCTGTTTTTGCCCCATCCTCCTCCTCCTCCTCCTCCTGCTCTGCAGCAGCAGATCTTATCTTCCCTCCTCCCCCATACCACCAGACTGGGGCCCCTTGGCACCCTGGAGACACATGCCCCACAAAGCCATCACATCCACCCTCACAAAAGCCCATTCTGTCCTCAGTCCTTTCCATCTTCTTTCCTCTTTCCCTCTGCTCTCTTGACCTCGGCGGTTCTCCTCATTCACCCTCCTCCTCCTCTTTTGATCCTTTTTTGTATCCTCCCTCACCATACATACTCTTCTTCCTCCTTCCTCTGCTTTTCTTTCCTCTCTCGCTTCATCCCCCTCTCCCCCTTTTCCTATTTTCATTGCAGCTCAGAGCCAGGGAAGAGTTGAGTCATGTGAATGAAGGGCTTCTGCCATGTTAGACCAGCGCACCCCTCCTGTCAGAATTGTCTTTTGAAGCTCTCTATTAGCAGAGGCCCATTTCAATAAGATGAAGTGTTGTGAGCCTCTACAATTGCAATTAAAACTTAATTCTGCCAGCAGTTGCAGGCACGGTACTTAAACCGCCTCAAGTGCTGAAAGATTGCTTTTTAATGAGAAACACATTGGTCACTCAGTATGTGGTTGATTGTTGTATGAGGGTGGTTTAAAAAAAAGTGTGACACACCCTGGAACCGCCCCCGACCCAGCTGTGTTCTGATGCATCTGCCTGGTTGAATGTATTGGTTAAAAGCCAATGCTTAATGTGCAGTCTGTGGAAGATAGAGTTATTGGATTAGGGACTGGTGACCCGTACTCAGGCCTATCTGCTTTCAATGGTTGGTCACGTGACCTGGTTGCAGTCATACACACCCATGCACACAAACATGCAACATAATGTATACTGTTCAAATTGCAGGACTCTGTGGTATGTCACTTTTTCTGGGTGGTTGAGATTTTATTTTCCTTTTATCCAATGTATTATTTTCATCGTGCCTTTCTTTACACTGCAACATTGGTACTTAGGGATACACATTACGTGACCAAACCTCAAAGCAAGGCAACAATGCCTTTGTAAGTCACTCAGATATCGTGCACAGTGAAATTGTCGATTGCCCCTGCATTGAAGATATTTCCTTCTTTTGTTGTGCTGTTTTATGTTCCCTGAACTTTGCCAAAAATTCCCCAGAGCTTTTCTTAAAAATGGACCATCGGTCTCTTTCTGCCTGCTCCCTTTGCTTTCCATGCACTGGCACCTGGTTTTCTCAGTGGAGCAAAGTTTCCACTCTCCACCCTCTTCCCTCAGGAAGAATGTGTGTCAGGAGCTGGCCGTGTCTTTAACTGCCTCCTCTCTTTTTCTACAGCGGAGGAAAGTTGATGTGTTAAAGTCTCTCTGATGCTCGCCGTAACTTTATGTGGATTCCTGAAGGTTCACAGTGGCAAACTGTTGTCATAATACAAAGTGTTGGTGTTGAACAGATACCCTGTGTGCAGTGTGAGTACAGCTTTACAGAGATTTTGAGTCTAATAACTGTCAAAATACGGGCTGTTTCAGGTGTAAATCTCTGTGTTGTTCAGTAAGACTTGAAAGGTAAGAAAAGAGATAAAATCAAGGGGCAGTTCCAGTGAAGCTGAACTGAACCAGTTTGCAGCTATTGGAAACATTTGTACAATAGTTTGTTTCTGCCTTTGGTTGGTTGTTTGGACATGGACCAATGAAGTGACCAGGTTATCGCTTTTCCTCTTCAAGCTTTGCTTTGGGTGTTACTGAGCTGAAGAGAAAGCCCCTGAATTTTTATAGAGTCAAGATCCCTTTCTTTTCCTATGTAAATCCACTGTTTTTGAAGAGGGTGTAGCCTGCATTCCTGTGCTGTCCTCCTGTGTGGACATGTGAATTCTGAAAAAATGCACAAACTGATGCCACAGGTCAGCTTTTGCCTCTGAGGCAGCGTTCTGTCTCGCCCTGGTCTTGGAGTGAATCAGTGAGTTAATGTCTAAGTGCTCCCTTTGGATCTGTGCGACAGGTATTCTCTTCCCAGGAGAGGCCTGTTTCCCATTGATTCACCCATGTAGATAATGACATCAGTGGGCTGTGAGTAACAATGACAGGATGAAATTCGACTGGATTTTCTTCAGGTGCTTTATATGACTCACCTTTTAGTAAAATGTTATATGAAGGCCAAACACCAGCCAGTAACACACTAATTAGCTAAAACTAATGGACAAATGGTTGATATGTCCAACTTCAGCTGCTCCAAGTGGTAGCAGTACAAATGCAAACTCAACCAAACCGTCCTAAACAGTGACAGTTTAATAGTGTGAAATGACATCTGTCTTAAGGGTGATGTCAGGATGCGACTTCTGCATTTGTGGTATATTGCATTTATTACTAAGTCTAGAACAGCTGTTATGTAATCTTAAGCAACTGTGTATAACCACTGGAGGTCTTTGCAGAGAAGTAAATATTTAAGAATGGGACCATCTTGGAGTACTTGTAAGAGGAAGCGATGACACCAAATGCAAAACTGTTTTGAGGACGTCTGGCTGTTGAACCCTTTGAAAGTTTTCTCGCTGCCCATACCCGTCCTGTCTCTCCAGAGAGTTTTGGACATTTGCCAGGCTTATGAGTAACGTTTCCTGATTAATCAAGCATTTAGGGAGGAGGATATGGGGCACAATCAGGAAGTGACACACTTGGCCTTTGCAGAGACAGATCTTCCTCTTGTAGTCACAGACTACTCCCAGTGAGCAATATAAGGTCAGAAAACACTCCAGTGATTGTAAATACAGGTTTGTTTACATACCCTAAAGGAGCAGGAATAATATTGCCTTCATGAATTAGCAGGTAGGACTGGTATAACTACATACTGAGCAGGAGATGTACTGTCGTCAGTGAAACACGAGCCACGCATGTGCTTCGATATTTTTCTTACCGTCTGTCCACCAACAAACGCCTCGATTGAGATAAATGTGACACTAAGTGCCTTAACGAGAGTCAGGCCGAACAAGCTCACTTATCCACGTCACTTTAATGCAAATGGGAGTGCGTGTTTTCTCCCCCTCCACGACCACCTTTATCATCTCGTACTGAATGACTTCCAGCACGTTAGCTCTTGTTCACAGCCCTCTTAATGTGTTTTGGTCCTGCACTTTTCTGCTTACTCCGCTGTATTTCTGAAGAAATAACCATAAATAGGTAAAGATACCTTGGAGCGTTTTTGGCAGTGTGAAACACCTACCAAAACAAATACTGTTGGCTGAGTTCACGTTTGCTGATAGGAGTGATGATTTTTAAAGTATGACTCACAACTGTGTGTTCAGTCCCCCTTGCTGCTTAAAATAACACAGGCAGCTTCCAAACAAAGCAGCCTCGATGTTCTGGGTCTCCATGGACAAGCTTTAGCGTACTGTTTTGCACTCCTTTTATAGGTAGTGACCTAGGTGAATTATGTAAGCGTGTGCATAGCCCTGAAATCAACATCCAAACTCGGGATCTTTTTGCCTTCATAAGGCAAAAGATAATTCACAGGCTCTGGAGTGACAGGCAGTTTGAACCTAAAAACAAGTGATGTTAGTGTTTGATGAGTAAAGTGCTCCAGAGAGCATCACAGTTCACTGCTGCCTCAGTTTTAGATAGGTTTTGGTATTTTTGATATTATATTTCATGGACTTCACAACCAAATCGAACCTTTTCCTGAAATGCTAACCTTTTTAACCCTGGAGCAGAAATCAGATACAACTCCTGTAACTTCATTTTCTTATTGAGCTGTGGAACTCCTGCAGGCTTGAGGCTGAGTAGTAATGGATTTACCGCTACCAATTGATTATGCCTGCATATTTAATAGGCCATTTGGTTTTCATATTATGCTGTAAATTCCATTTAAAAAGCTTTATCCTCATCTGATCCTGGTTACAGCCCTAGAATGTGTTCTAGTTTCTGTTCTGGCTACGTTTCATTGGCTGTGGATACTTGCTGCTGGACCATGGTGAATATTTTTCTATGTAGTGTGAGGCATATATTTCCTGGTGTGTTGGTTTCTTGGACATCTCCAGGCCAATAACATGGAGCAGACAATATGTAATTGTCCGGCAGTGCTACAGTTTATGGTTGGACTGAATTCAAATCCACACAAGGGAGGCACTGTTTAGCCTAGCACTGTTATGTTAGGTGGAGGAGGTATAGGAGAGGTCAAGGTGAGGACTGACACGCTCAAACACACGCATCCCCTGACATATACACTGATTTCCTGTGTAATATTTCAAAGCCATATTTTTAAAGGGGGACCAAAAGTCCTCATTCTGGGCTGGTTTTATAGCCCAGCAGGTGGTCAGAGGTCAGAGTGGGTGCACTTGAGATTTGTTCAAGCTTGTCATCATTACAGAAAAAGGTTCTTGGAGTCAGCTCATTTATTCCACCTTATGTCCAGAGTCACCTCAGTCTCTCTCTCTCTCTCTCTCTCTCTCTTACCTTGACCCATTGTTCACTTTCCCTCTTTATTCTTAATGCTCTCGTTACTAACACTGTCCAGGCACAGCACTCTCGTTTATATTGTTCCCATACTCCTGTTCCTGGCCATAAATGTGAGAACCAATGTGCTGAAGTAACTCATGCCCTGTAATTTGAGGGATACCAGGGGCCTACTTTAAACCCCTGCCCCTCTCTTATACATATACACCTCCTTTTGTTCACCTCTTTTTCTTCTTCTCAGCTGTCCTCTGACAGAAGCCCCAAGGCATCATGAGCATACTTGTGTTTTGAGAGATGCCTGTGGAAAGCCCTTGTGCTTGGAGTGGAGCAATTAGAAACTGCGCACACATAATTTTTATTGCTGTTGTCATCTGTTGATGCATTTAAGTGAGTGCAGTTTTCAAACCCCTGCATCCGAGGCATGTGTGGTTTGCTGCTCCGCGAGCACTTAATGGAACAAAATGAGCTCAACTCAACCTCCTAATTTTTTACCTCCTAAATTTGACTCACTTGGTATTGAAAAGTCAAAAGTTATTAAATAGCGCACATTTTTTATTGTGCTAGATGTGGAAAGGAGATGTTAAACAGATAATCCTTTTCAGGGGAACAAGAGGCTGAAACCTGTCCCAGCATGCAATGCTTGAGAGCCTCTGCACTCTCCACCATGGAAAGGATACAAGTCTATCACACGTAGACAGACAGACACATTCAGACTTATGGGCATGCATTGTCCATGTAGTAAATACAAAATCGTTATGGGGTGGGGAAATGTTCAAGAGGTGATTAGCCCAGACTCAAATCCTCAACTAAGTAAGGAATGAAATGGGATGAAGATGTTATTTGATGTGTGACCCCCCCCCCCCCCCCCCTTTTCCCATCCGGCTCTGAGTCGATGGAGTAGAGGTTATATGAGAGTCTCACTGCGGTTGTCGGCTGTCTTTGTGCAGAGCTTGCTGACATCATTCTCACAGGGCAGGGCTTGGCTTGGAGCTCTGCAGCTGAGCCACTTTCCTATGAAAGCTGGAGAAGTATATGCCTTGGTTTTACACAGTTTCAGACTGCCAGTCATCTGAAATTGTACTCTACAATCATGATGCGCTAATGATGTCTATCTTTCTTGTTTGCAGCGCTGGGACGATTTTGATGTAGAGAGACATTGGTGTCAGGGGAGATCTACAAGAAAGCTGATATCTGGGTTAGCACAATTGAAGCAGCAGCTTGGAATCCTCTCACCTGCATTCGAACCCTGAACTGAATTTAACAGAAAAATGGATGGAATAGACACCCTGCAGAGCTCGGCCCCAGAGACCAAGGCTGAGCGAATTGCCCGCTACAAGGCAGAGAGGAGGAGGGAGCTGGCTGAGCGCTATGGCAACACAGATGAATTCACCTCGAAATATGTCCGCAAGGACAGAAGAATTGGCGACACGTCCGAAACAGTGTCTTCGGAAACCAAGGAGAAGGAAAAATACGAGGATAATGGGTCAGAGCAAACTTATACCAGGAGGGGCCTCAGGAATAAAGTAGCAGAACCTGTGGAGCACACTGCTGATGAGCCCGCCCTGGAAAAAGAGGGTACCACTCACCTCAAAACAGACACCGTTTTATCCACCATGAAGACGTCCTCTCATTGCAGGTGAGTTTATTCACACTGTCACAAGTTAAAGACAAAGCACACTTCTATTGCCCATTGTTTGTTCAAGACCAGTCACATTGTTGTTCTCAGTGGACGTAAACTTGGCCAGAGACATTAAACAAAACGCTGCCCAGGCATGGAGACTCAGGGGGCTACTGCAAGTAGAGCGCAGACTAACATCTCAGGATTAGAAGGCGCAAACAAAATCCTGCTGTATTACTGAGATATTCTCCACAGACAGAGTGTTGAAGAGCCATACAGTCTGTGACGTACCTGATTTACAAGTAAATCTTCTTAAACACGGAGCATCATGTCCAGATGTTCAGTAATTGCAACTGAATGAAGGACAGTGGCTTCTCTCTGAGGCATCCTTTGATTTAGAGAAGATTTGCTTACGTGTTTGGCTAGTAAAGACGACTAATAGATTACTGTAAAGGGGCTTGCTGGCTCCTAATGAAAGAAGAGGAGGCACCAAGCCGGCACATTTGGAGAACACACTTAGTGCTATCTTCTCTTTGAAGTAAACAGGGCTGCTAACATTTCCAAACTTGGCCATGTGTGCAAAGCAGAGGACTGCCTCATTTATTTTGCCATGGTATGTTTTGCACTGATGACATGCAAGCTGCTTGTTTTGCAGTGATGTGGGAGAACTCACATGCTCAACACATCTGAGAATAACAAACAGGAACGGTCACAATGACTTGGAGGAGTTTTCTCATTGGTCGACAGGAATGTTGTCTGAGGATTGTACATAGATGGAGTAAAACATGACCGGTCGTGGGGTTTGAGGATGTAAGAGCTGTGATAAAGCCGGGGATTGTGCTGTGTGCACATAGACGGACATGTTTGTTCCTGAAAAACAGCCTGAGGGAATGACGATAGAGAGAGAAGAACCGAGATGGACAGAGTGTTGAGATAATGTCAGAGACTGGGCTTATTCGGGGAGGATAGAGGCTATATTGGGCTCTGCCAAGTTTTCATGCCCTGCACTTAATGAAGCAAGACATTTAGACAGCTGTGATCGATGGCTTGTTAGATATCATAGACCAATTGTTTTAGAAGATTGGGAAAGATGGGCATGTCTCGTGTTGTAATAGACTTGCAAAAGAAATAGAGTACGTGTAGCGCGGCATGTTTCAGCAGATATCAGCCATCAGGTGTTGCACTTGGAGCTTTGTTGTTCTTCTTTATATATGACACTGCGTATGTGCTCAAGTGCAAAGTTTATTGTTGAAATTGATCCATTTTAAAGTGTTTTAAAACCACAGTTTTGTCTTAAATTGTTGATACAGAGTTAGTGTCCACATTATGCAACGTGTTAAGAACTGTTTTCTTACTGTCAGCTCACTGAGGCGGAAAGAATATTTGACAAAATACAGAGTAAAGTCGCACAAAATGTTATGGACTACATTTTTAATTACAGAGAGCAGGCAAACGGGCTGACGTGTTGACGTGTTTGCCTCACATGCCTGCCACGTTAGCTACTAATCTTGTCAGTTTTGTTATGACGTCTGCTGTCTGTCACAGTCCAGCTGTGCGGACTCATGTGCACACACGCATACACATCATTCACAGTCAACAGAGACAGCTCTGTGGAAGTCATTGTTATTAGCCAATAACTTGTCAGCAGCTTGTTAGCGGTTTATTTGCATATTATGCTTTCCCCTTCGATTCCTTGGAATAATTGGAGTTGCCTGTGTTTTATTTATTGATTCAAAATCACAAAACGTTGATCCTGGTCCCTCTTGTTTGACTTACAGATCCTTCTGAATTGTATAGCAGTAGAATACAATTCCTCTTTGCCTTGCATGTGCTTCATGATTACAGCATTACACACATTCACTGAACCTTCACAGGCAACATATTTGTGTGTGTGTGTGTGTGTGTGTGTGTGTGTGTGTGTGTGTGTGTGTGTTACAGGAATAGCATAAAGGAAACTGGAACTCCACTGTTCCAGTGATAATGAACGCTGTCTGTCATCCTGTTTATCTGCCTCAGACGTGAATCCTTCCCTTGTAGAGTTGCAGCTGCAGGGTGACTTAATAAAATAATGTTTTGACGATTCACGGTTACCTAAAAGTCACCCATAGCAATGAAAGAAAATGTAAGCAAGAGTCCTACCACCTAACATGTTATCTGTTCCTGTGAGAGCACTGTAACATCAGGTTTCTTTGTCTGCTCATTGATGTTCGCAGCTGAACCGCAGTACAGACGTAAAGGCACTGTACAAAAACGTGATTCTTTATCTGAAACGTACTGTACATGCAGTCTGTAATCATGTGACATCATCATCATACAACAGCATGATGTACAAAAGTAAGATTATGGGAGTTGTGAAGTAATCTGTACACAACGTTGTTCAATCCAAGGCGCTTCCTCAACATGACTGTGAATAGTGCAATGTTGTATTTTGGGTCTGATAGTCATTGTTATTAAGCCTGTGGAGTAAACACCAGTAATTGTAGCCAACTGGATTGTGAACAGGACTGAATGGGATGTGGGGTAATTATTGTTTGCAATGCTAAACCATTGCAGAGATCCAATACCTGTCATGAAGACCCGAGCTTCCCAACAGTTAACACACAAATTAGAAACATTGCAGTGAAATCTTTTAACTATGCCACAGACATAATTACATCCCTTCTGTACTTGTATTTCATCCTGTCTCCCCGTTTCACTCTCTTAATGCTTTATGTGTGACACGATTTAATAGAGTAGGAAGTGTTTAACAACACTCCTGTCTTGATTTGAATGTGCGTTTAACTTTTCTCCTCAGCTTCTCCCATTACTCCGCCTGTATCGCTATCGCTCGTCTTGCCCTCCCTCTGCACTGCATTCCGCTCTTCTTCTATGATTAGTTTTTATGGCAGCGTAAGACCGACGCGTGCGGCCCCTCCCCGTCAGCCTGCAGTCAAAGTGCGGGTGGTTAATGAAGTGTCGCTGAGCGCTGTGGTTGCAGAGGAGGGTGTTAAAGCAGAGCGATTGGGGACTATGTGGCATCAGTCGTTGAGATCGCTATGGTCTGCAATAGACTTTCTATTAGCCGAATGCTGCAGACTGCAGTGCTTTTACCCATATGGCTGAAGTGAAGTGTATTATGTGACACTATAATCATTTTAAAGTTTGTGTGTATCAGATTGCTGTGTATGCTTTCATTATTTTTACACCTACATCAATTTGCGACCCTCCATCTCCGACTGCTTCATAATTCACACGCCATAAATACCTTGGCCTGGCATTTTTAGATTCCCCACTATTTCGCAAATCTGTGCTGGGGCGTGCCAGCCCAAAACTGTCAAAACTTTCTGTGGTAGCCAAACCCAAGTCCCAAATTACTCATAATAATATACTGCTGTTAAAATTACTTTTCGACAATGTTTTGGCACTCAAACGTGACACCAGTCCAGGGGAAAGTCAGACGATACTCAGTCAGATCCTGTATTTAATTATATTTTTGTTTTTGCCTTCATAATAAGGCCGCACAGTTCACACTGAAGGCATGAATGTAATCCATCCAAGGTGCTTGTCAGATGATCGAATAGCTTCAGAAACCCCTTTCCCCAGCACCTTCTGGAATTGAAGGGACTTCATCCCACCAGTTGAACTTGTCTCCAGCTCTTATTATACATTCTCTATTTTTGTAAACAACCACTTGTAACATAATGACTGTCTTAAATTGTGTGCCATTGGCCACATATACAAACAATATCGTGTCTCCCTGCTGGCCATTCAGATCTGCTCTGTGCAGCTCTTTGCTTCCTAAATCGCCCGTGTGATGGACTAGTTCATTTTAAGCATAAACTGGTCCTCAGCATGAGTGGACACTATGCCTGCGTATATTAATTACGTTATGCACTGCGTCACTGTGATAATGGATATGTGATAATGGAGTACTTTGCATAATATGACCTTTGGTTCAGCTGCATTTTTCACTGTCATGGTGAAGTGAAGCTACTTTCCACTGTTTGTTTATTTTGTGCACTCCACAGCTCACTGCTGCGTGCTTTCAGCTTTAATAGAGTACAGTGCTGTGCGCACAGATCAGAAATGGATCTGACTTTATTTAGCCAATACCGACCCTTTAAAAAAATAAATAAATACTTGATTGCATCCCGAACCTGCAGATCAGCTTGGGGTCATCTCCCCCTTTTCAGTAACCTCTGACCTCTCCCAGATGTCCACCACGATTCTCCATTGTGTTTAAAGCCGTCATCTCCCCTCCTCCTGTTACATCATCGCTGCTACCCCACAGGCAGCTGCTGTCCCCATCCATATTTAACGCCCATTACTTAGAGATGAATGGCCATCTTCAGATGCTACACCGGCATTGCTGTTATATCATTGCCAACATGGGACTGCAAGAGCAACATGAGTAAATGCTGTAGCATATCATACAAGGCACAGTAAGTGGCTTTCTGCAGCTGCTGTTGTCGGTTTGGTTTATATTGCATCCTTGTTTTTTTCTATTTGGCTTGAGCGTACATCTTTGGATTTTAGTTGTGTAAGTCATGTTGTCATTTTTCTGTCCAGTTGTCAAGCCTCGGCTGTAACAGACATGTATTTTCTGTCATCGCGTCAGTTTGTTAGAGAGTGACCTCATTTGTCTCTGTCTGTCCTCTCCAGGCTGCTGGAAGCTGATGCCACAGAGGAGCTGAAGGGTAAGACGAGCTCTCCACTTTCACTGCACTCGCATCTTCTGTTGTTTCACAGACTGCTTTATCCCTGAACCCATTCAGGTTCTCACTATTACTCAGTGTTAAAGGAATACTGAGCTCATTGCTGATGTCAGATCACCTACCTGGTTTATAGATGCTGGCTGTTTAATACTCTGCCACCGAGGAGGAGTGAAAGAAAACAGATCTACTGATCTCTGTTTTGTTGGCTGTAGAATTTAAAGTGAATGTTTTGCCTCAGGCGATAGTTTCCTTTTTCCAAAAAATAAGGGAGATAATCTTTGGCAAGGTCTGCAGACTTTTTGTTCAAAGAGCGTGACTTGGTGGGTGTGCGCATACACTTTTGTGTTTCTGTGCAAAGGTTTGATCATATGCAATTACACTGGAAGCTTGTTTCAGCCAGCTCGCAGTATGAACTAATTTTGGAGCCTGCTGCTATAGAGAGAAGAAAATGGCCAAGTGTACACATGGGCTGCTGGCTGCTTTTCTGACTCGCATTGGGCCACCTGAGCCCACAGAGTCTGTCTGTCAGTCTGCCTGTCTGTCTGCCGCCCGCCTGTCTGTCTGCGTTACTGGCCTCCTGCCTTTTCACCCATTGTTTTGGCCTGCTTTTCTGTATGTGTTTTGCTTTTTGATTTGGCTGTCTTGCTTCGTTCTTGCTTACTTGCCAGGCAATGATGTGTGTGTGTGTGTGTGTGTGTGTGTGTGTGTGTGTGTGTGTGTGTGCGCGTGCGTGTGTGTGCATGTGGTTATGTGCATATGTGTGAGTAAGTGTGTGTATTTGTGCAAAAGAGAAAAAAAGATAGTGACAGAGCGGCGATATGAAGGTCCCTGGAGCAGAACAGCAGGGTTATTACAGTATTTCAGGACATCTGAAGCAGTGCTGTGTATCATGTCTTATTTGCTCAACATTGTAAACAGATATTTCTTTACCTTTTTGGAGGTCTGCTAGATCTTTTTCTGATCATTGATCTGATCAATGCTGCATTTGAGCCTAGAATTTCTCCAGTGCAAAAGAGACAGTAGTAAATGATAGCTGCTGTATCCATGTGCACATAAATCACAGGTTTCATCCAAACTGATAAGTGTAGTCGAGTGAGGTGCGTACTCACCTGTTGCCTTGGGTAGAGCTTTTTATCGTTGCTGCAGTCTAGTTTCGAGCTTCTTTGATCTGTACTGAGAAATGTGTCATTTAAAACACAATGTGAAGATAGTCAGGAACAATCTGTGGCCGCTAATCATCTGCTCACCGCTGCGTGCTGCCACATATTAGCACCTAATGGCCATTCTGCCCTATTAGCACTAACAGGACATTGAATAACTATATTTGTTCCCTAACTGAATATTCTCCAGATGTTTTAACTGTTTAATTTTGAAACCCAGTCACTTCCCCCTGTCCACATGTCCTTTGGAAGACCCTGAACCCCACATTGCTCCCAATGAATGAATGAGCCGTAAAATCCTTGTAAAGCGCTTTGGATAAAAGCGCTATATAAATGTAGCCATTAACCATGCATTGATTGATTATCTGTCGAACATGGAAGGCAGATTAACTGATTAGAGAAAATAAAGGGCCAGTGTGTTTCTCTGGTTGGAAGACAAGAGTAACGCTTGTCTGAAAAGACCCAAAGATGCAGGCCGAGGAGGAACAAAGGACCGTCAATGTATGTGCGTGTGTGAAAGCAAGAGCGTGTTAGAGCATTGGCAGCGCATTCACATGGCTGATGCCGCTTCCTGTCCAAGCTGGCAGAGGATTCAGTGCTCTGAGCCAGAACGCCTCTCACAGTCACATCAAGGGATTCCCCGACCCTTCAGCTATCCCACATGCCAGCAAGACAGACACACAAACATTATGCCGATTTAAAGAACTCTGTTGGCTAATGTTCATGTAATGCAGACTCTATTGGCTATTACGAGGTCAAAGGCCCATCCAATAAGCTCTCAGCAGCTATAACTGGTGCATAAGATGGATGAAAACACTTGAGGAAAAGTCCGTAAACTTAAGTGGAGGTTTTTCCATCTCTTGAGCTTTTTTTTTTTTTTTCCTGGCTTGGACTCTGGATGGATGATGATGTAAAAAAGGTTGGACTGGAGTCAAAACTGAAAGAGTGCAGTCTGAGTGGAGTCACCAGTCTGCAATGCATAACGTTTCATCACCTGAACTAAATCATGCTAAGTTCTGGACCACAGGGGAGCTTGGAAACATAAATCAAAACTGGAGTATTATGGCCTCAGCAGAGCATTTTTGTTTCCATTGTAAAAGGGGAGTTTGACAGAGATCTGTTTGTTCCTTTGTTTTCATAGGAGGGGGAACAGCTCTGGCTTGAAATGTCACATTGTCAAGGCAATAAAAACAGATTTAGAGTGGGAGAATGGGTTAGAGTGTGCTGACTTAAGAAATTTGTGTTGTTTTGGAATAATACCATTAAATTTAATGCCTTCCTTTTGTTCGGATTAGAAGATTAAATTCTCAGGGCTGTTTCTGATTACACAACTCTCATGAGAAATACTCTCTCTCGCATGTACAAGATGCACACACACACACACACACACACACACACAGTAATGGTATTCCTTTGTTTAAAAAATCCATTATCCTACCATTAACTCTGAATCCATTGGAACCCATTGACTTTTCAGACCAGTGAGAGAAATATCTCTTCATTCACTTCCTTTTCTGATCCAAGCTCACCTGAGAAGCACCGGTGAAGCCAATAAGATTATATCCTGTCAGTTTCCATGTCTACATTTTTCAGGCTGTTATCCCCAGCGAGGAACACTTCCACATTATCTGGAAAGAATCTGGTGTGTGTGTGTGTGTGTGTGTGTGTGTGTGCGTGCGCGTGTGTGTGCGTGTACACAGCTCATTGCCTCTTTGAGTCCATCGTATCTGGACTGACGGAGAGACTGGTGTGTGTTAGAGTTTGTGTGAATATGTTTTTTCAGGCGTGCATTGATTTACCTGTTAAGTGTTGGTGCAAGTGTCTGCGCTCAGTTCTGTCTTTGCTTGCAATCGTGCTCTCTATTTACAAAAACCTTAAGTGCGGTTGACCGTGTGTGACCTCAACGCGACCATCAACAGTGCATTATGTTGTGGATGCCTCTGTGGATACACACACCATCCATCTTAAACCCTCATTGTAAGATGACACCCTGACTGATCATATGATTCTGTACTGGCTCGGAACACTGTTACAGGAAGTCTTCTCACTGTTTTGTGTGTGTGTGTGTGTGTGTGTGTGTGTGTGTGTGTGTGTGTGTGTGTTCTCTTTTCAAGTTGATGAGAAGCCGGCGGAATCAGCCAAGGGGACTTCTAAGATGTCTCTTTTTAAGGTATGAAATTTTAGGTTTGTCTTATAACGCTCCTTGTTTTGTAGAGTATCATTGATTGTGTGTGCGTGTGTGTGCGTGTGTGCATGGAATATCTGAACCTTGATTAAGGCGTTAATGAGTTAATGAGTAAGCTAAATTCTACCGAACATGTAACGTCTGTGGACGTGTCTGATGGAGCAGATCGCTGCCATTCTAGACAATGTGTGCAGTCCCACCAGGGACGTTCCATATGTGTTTCCACTTGTATGCACCGAGTCTGTTTTTGATGGACAACGCATCAATCTGCAGAGAGCAGATTGAGTCAGGCACAGGAGCGGCGTAAAGAATCCGCTAAATTTTCAAAACATAACACACTGCACAGACTCGTGATCGTACATCGACACTGAACAGGATTAAAACAGACAAAAAAAAAGAAATCCTTTACTACGAAGCCAGCGTAGAGGCACAAATATCAAGGGAAAATGACCAAATCAGCAAAATCTGGCAGGCAAAATACTCCGCTTCTGAAATGCGCCCGGAGGAGTTCGCAGCTGTGTGGAGGACAGAACAAAAGCGTGTCACAGACGCGACGTCAGAGACAGGCCTGGTGGAATCTCAGCCGTAGTTTTGTCTCTCTGCCTTCAGTGGACAAGCTGATTCAGGGCATGCTTGGATGTATAGCTTGGTGCAGGGGCTGGAGACTGTTCGCCGCAACTAAAAGAGGAGAAATTCGACTCAAAGTAATTCCAGTTTCCTTTCCGCAACAGCGCACTAAACCAAATCCAAGCTTCAAAACAACAATCTAAAAACATATGAGCGATATCACAGCTGCTGTATCTATATTTTCTGCTGTCTACGGTTAATTCTTCTCATTTCCCTCGCTGATGTACTCCCAGCCCTTTCCAGTGCAGCTGGTGTACGCTTCAACCCTCCCAGGAAGTTTGCTCCATTAATTACAAATTGAGCTGTTCCATACAGCGCTGAGCCGTCCTGCACCTGGATGCACGCTTGTCCAAAGTCATGACTTCACACTTTACTGCAGGTCTTAAAGCAGCGGTGGGAAGACAAGTATAGAAAGGAATCAGGGACAAAAACTTGATTATGTCCCAGATTCTATGGTAGATATACACATATAGGCTTAAAAATGCAGAGATTATTGTGCTTTCCCAGGCTGCTTAGGTTTCAGAAGTGGTTAGGTTTCATAATATTGGATGTAAATAGCTGTTCTAACTTGGCCTTTACAGACCAGGAGCAGTGCCAAGGTTGGCCAAGTGAACCCAGATGGCAGCAAGTTTCCCCAACCAGAAACCTGCTGGGAAAACAAGCGGGACTATCTTACAATCATACTACTTTTGTTTTCTCTCTCCTCCCGCTCCCTCCTTCCTTTGTTCTGACCTAGATCTCTGTTATTTTAAGACCTCTCACTTGAAAGTCATCAGCAGTGACAGATAACCCTTCGCTGTCTTCACTTTTCCCTTATCGCTTGTTACTCCTTCACCGTCCCTGTTGAAAGCCAGTGAGTCAGTGTCTCCAGCAGGAGAGACAGAATAGGAGTGAGGTTACAGTATGTCTGCTTTCCAGCGCGGATGGAGGCAATAAAATGAGTACATGAGACTTCTGGACAAAGATACACTTCATTTATATTTTGACTTTCCTGACTGAATTTCCTGAGCGCTTAAAAACGCGTTTTTTATTCATGCTGGGTGGAAAACAAGTTCCTTCTTTATAATCAGTGAGCATCAGTCAGTTTGTAAGAGGCCTCTAATTCTGTGAGCTTTGGTGTGTAATTTTGTGAGAGTAAAGCATCTGATTTCCGTAGTTCGGCTCGCAGCTGGAGATCCACTTATCCTCACCGGGTCACCCCAGGGCCTCGGTAAAGTGTTTACTGACAAGAAGTCCCACACAGCTGCACGACTCACGCTGTATACGCGTTTTAATAAGTCTGATCACTAGACCACGGAAGACGGAGTAAGAGAGATAACTGGGTCAGTTAAACAGCTACTATTGTGATAAGCTAACAACCCCACGCTGTCATCGTATCTACCCCTCAGGTCTGAGCGTTAAAAGTGACAGTGACGCATTTAAGCAATATTTATGGTCGCCCTCCCCTCAGAAATGTGCTTTGCATCTTATAACTTCACTTTGATGTTTGGGTTTCACTGTGCACTGTGATGTATGTGCAGAGTTGGACACTAAAAGGCTGTTTTCACATTCATCTGCCGAAGGAGGAAAGTTACCCTGTGCTCACATTAAATCTGAGTGCTTTGTACGAGCTTGATTTTGTGACATCAAGCCAGTATGCAACGTCCACAAGTGTGATGTGAAGCTCCCGATGCACATACGCTGAGGATGGATGTTTTAGGAAAGTAATACACTTTGACATATTCATTTTTAACCAGGCAAATGGAGTTTTTCGTGGGTAAACCATGTCAGACACAAATTGTTATTCAAGTATTTTTATGCTGTGTAAAATGTCTGAAGGGCATCTTAAACCTTTAAAGATAGTAAAAAAAATGAAAATAAAAACAAACCATAATGGCTCCCTTGAGGGCATTTTTACTTTAATGTGGAAAATACAGTACCAGCATTACTCATCTCTCTCTGTTTTAGTTTTTACTGTATGTGCTCAGGGTGGGTAGACACCACATTCAATCGCACACTGCAGTGCTGACCTCTCAACAACATCAGCTCTTGCAAGGGTTAAGCGTGTGGCTCAGGTGTGGGGTTGGAGTCTCATTCATTCATTCACTTCCCTTATCAAGATTTGTTTCTTTTCAGCTGATGTAGGTCTTCAGCAGAAGGACTTTCAAACGTAATCCTAAGGTCTAGACTACATTCACCCTTATCTCTGTGTGTAGGACCTGGAGGGGGCGGAAGATGGAGGCAACCGCCGCCGTGCCGCTGACAGGGTAGAGTGTCAGCGAATGAGCAGCGATGAAGAGGAATCCTCGAGCAGGTAGGCAGATTGACAATCACAGCAGAGGTCACTTTGGAATGAGTCGGTCAGGGAAGCAGAATCGTTCTTTTACCGTTGAAGCTATGTGTTTGCCACAGCGTTGGCAGCACCGTTGGACCATTACGTGTGCTGCAAACACAAGCAGAACACATGTAGAACCCTGAAAGCAACTCACACACACAGAGACTGAGCGAAGCACAGGGGTAATTACAGAGCAATTCAGAGTCTGTCTAATGATGTAAACCACTGCAGAGATAAACCAGATAAACCTGCAGAACTTCTCTGATACCACGCTCTCTCACACACGCGCACGCATAAACGCACAAACCCTCGGGGCTGCGTGGTAGCCATGGTGACGCAAAGCAGACTGAAGTTAAGAGCTGCAACAGTGAGAGCCAGACTGTACTTAGCACTGTAACCACTGCAGTAAAAAGTCTGGCCTGAGAGAGTCGGAGTGTGTGTGTGGAGATAAGTTAAAGACCTGACTAAGATCATTCATGTCCTTTTTTGCCCACATGGAGTTGGGATTGTTCTCAGTATCCTCCCAAGTCAGAACTACATATGCAAGTGAACCTTGTCAGTTGACCTTTTAAGCAAAGCTCCATTACGCTTCATGCAATAAACTGAACTTAATAAAAAAAAAAAAAGTCAATTTAAAGAACTTACTATGAAAACAAAAACAAATGCATAAAAAAGCTCTTGCTCAGGGGCCTACTGAAAGTAAAAGCGAATGTGTCTGAGCGTCCCTGCTTCCAAAGCTTGAATCAGATGAGTTGATCATGAGATCGTGGACCTGCCAGAGTTCGCTGTGGTGTATTAGTGGAGTTAAGTGCCTTCATTGTTGTGCTGGCCGTTTGCCTAGATTGATCACAAAGCACCAAATCAGTGACTGTTTATTGATTCTGGCAGCTCCCTTTGTGTGAGTAGAAATCAAGGAAAACAAAAACCTCTTGTTCAGTTGTGTACAAAACGACGTTGATACAAGCTTTACTCAGATAAATGTGGTCGCAGCCAGTCCAGGTGCTTGTGTACTACTGTATTCTTAGTGTATTTGTTATTACAGTACAAATGCAACTGAGTGTATCTCTAACCACTAGTAATGCGTCCGTAACAGAAGGAAGATGTCATGGTGATTGGTCTTTTTCTTAGTTTGTGGTTTGAATTCACCTCACAGCTCTTTCCTTTCCTCTTTCCTTATTAAAAATCTTTTTTCCTCTTTCTCTCTATTTCCATCATCTTTGTCCTTTTTTGCTGATATTTCAGCATCCCCAAAACTGATAGCAGCAAGGTAATGGATGAGGAAGAGGCCACAGATGAATATGCTGCCGCTATGGAAGAAAAGGTCAGTGTTTTTCCAAATTTTACGCAGAAATTAATGTTTTCTAAAGATTTCACAGAACAAAGTGCCATGGAAAGAAATTCAATAGGCTCAGATATAAAAGGCATCTCATTGTGTGTGGAAAGATCGTATTTTTGACCACTGCTGTTGGAGTTCTGAGAAACGTTACCACAGCATGCGATCCAATTCCTAAACCCTTACTCACCTTAACTTTGGCTCTATTTACCTCTGGGTCTGGTTTAGTTTAGTTTTTTTTGTTCTTGAAGTTGACGTGTAGATTGTAATTCATGTCGCTGATGTACAGTTGTAATGCAAACACACACACACACACACACACACACACACACACGTGCTTCAGTTCATCTGGACAAAATGTGATGTAATGTGATTACGTCACCCACGATCTAAAACTGACCCTCACAAGTCATGAGGGTACGTACACGCACTCGATGCCACACGCATTATGCGCTGGTGTTTTTCATTTGAGGCGACCACCTGGTTAGTGTTGTACTTTAACACCCCGCTGGCCTCATGATCTGCTTCTCCCTTCATCTCCTCTTAAATCAACACTCCCCCAAGACCTCCGACCTGTCAGTAGGTCATTGTGTTACCTAAGCATTAATATATTGAACACACACTCAAAAGGGTGTGTTTATATGGGTTATTGCATGTTCATGTTTGCTCTGTGTTTAAAACAGTTAATACTTTATGGTAACACAGACTACAAAAGGCTTTTGGTCTTAACATTGCGACATGACTTAGCACAAACACAGGCGATGTCCCAAACAGGTCTTACAGATTTATTGACAGAGGATTAATCCCTCTCGGTCTTTATTGACAAACTGTTTGCTTCTCTTTGTTTCACCCAGTAACTCCTGGATTTTGACTTAATCTCTTTTTCTAATCAATCTGTTTCCACTTACTCAAGCCTTCATTTTTGCTTGTTTTTTAAGTTATCTCCACTCTAACCCCATCGCCCTGCTCATCTGACACAAACTAACAGCAGCAAGTCACTGAAAGCAGAAACAGAAGTGCAGTTTGGACAGTAGTATGTGTTTTTCTATGTGTTTGCATATTATAAAGTCTTTGTATCATTAAAAAAAAAACCCTTTCTCTCTCTTTCTGTTTCTATATCAGCCTTCCACTCTCCACTGCGATGAAGCTCTCCCCCTCAGCAAGAACAGAGACGCCTCTCCCCCTCCCTCTCCTCCCTGCCAGCTTGCCTCGCTGCAGCGCCAAGACTCGGGGCCTCGAGGCATCAAGGGAATCCTAAAGAAAAGCCGCTCCACCAGCGTGGAGTCAGACCACAGCGAGGGTTCGACGCCAGAGTGCGGGCCAGCCAGACAAAGCAGTGTCACCCTCAGCCACCCCGAGAGCGAGGAGGAGGTGGAGGAGGATGAGATGGAGGAAGACGTCTATGGGGAAAATGACAGAGAAGATGAGTCAGTAACTGACGATATCACAGATGGAGGGAGCTTCAGCATCGACAGACAGCAGATGGAGGAAAGCAGCGGCAGCAGCAGCAGGGGGAGCTTTGAGGAGATGCGGAGCCCCTCGCCTGACGAGAGCCTGGAGCAGACGTCCTCGGTGTCGGAGGATGTTGAAGACCTGGAGAGCAGTTTGGATGGAAGCCAGGGCTCCATACTCAAACAGAGGTCGTTAGATGTGCACAAACACTGCATGCATTATGACAAAGGACCAAGTATAGCACCCTCTTGTCTGTGCAAAGAAAAGGACATTCAAAAAATAGTTCCCCTTAAAAGGCAACACAATCAGTTAGACTCTCAAATATTGTTACAGTAGAGTGTGAAAATTTCTGTACTTTAGTTCTTACAGCTCAGACCTGTGAATAGTGAAAGTTTATCTGCTTTTGTAATCAGTTGAATGGAAAACGATGATAATGATATTAATGCTGCCTTGACGAATGTTTCTTTTTTTTTTCTTTTTTTTTTCTTTTTTTGCCTTCTCAGACTGGCAGAGTTCACCTCTGATAGCGAGAAGAAGGACAGATGGAAGAAGACCAAGCCAGCCGAGCTGATCCAGACGTCACTGGCTGATCGCTTCAGTCAGCTCCAGGATGCTGAAAATGCCTGGAGGAAAAAGGTAAGATCGTCCTTATTGGACAAACTCTTCCTTTGTGTTGTGAAGTTTAGCAGCTGCTTGTTTCCTTTGAATAATGTGTCTACAAGACCTCTTAAGAGTAAGAGCAAGTTTTCTTGGAGCGCATTGTTTTTTGGGGGGTGTGTGAAAGGGCAGTCATGAGCAAATCCTGCCATATGTCGAGGCTTCCTCTCAGCTTTGTGTGCAGGGAGAGAGAATTGGCCGTGGACACATTTCTTCCTCTGCTGAATCAGCTTATTTCCCGGAGTTGCTGCCAAGAGGGTGTGAGGTTAGGAGGGCTTGGGGGTGCAGCGCATTTGGGAGTGGTGATGCCAAAGCCAGAGATCCAGGGCTTAGCCAGCCTCCCAAAGAGAAAGAGAGACACGCCCCTTCCCTTTATGAAAATAAAACCCTACACCATGACCAAACACCTGCAAACCTTCCACGCTAATGCCTTGCTTCCTTTGCTGGTTTTTGTACTCGCCTCTCTTCTTCCTGAAAAAAACAGTTCATTCAATAAGCAAACATTTAACGTCTCACAAATAAGCATCTCGGTCTTTCAGAGTCACTCCGGCCGGCTTTTAAGAGACACGTGCTGAGATAACTGACATCGTTTGAAGCGATAATAGAGAGACTTGCAGGCTTCGACGTGCTCTTCTCCTGAACAAACAAGACCACCCTTGTTGAGTTTTTTAAGTGGAGAAACAACATTACACTCTGTAATAATCAGTTCAAGTAAAGAATGGTTCTACAGCAGTGGAAAACCCCTTTGTGTGCCACAAGGAATATCCCCAAAACAGTCAATTGGACACTAAGATTGAAGTGATGTCATGCTTATTTATACAACTCACCTCTTGGCTTAATGTCTGCCAAGATCAATGATCCTCTTGGGGGATTTCTGGTTTGGGCTCATTCTTCATCCAAGGATGACCTAACCCTAGAATAAATCCCACTCTTAGTCTGGAAAAAGCCACTTTATAAGTAAGTACAGGCAGCCAAAAATGTGAACAAATCCCCAGTCAACTAAATACTAAAAACTGATGTCATTTTAGATTTGTGTGGTCTGTCTTCATTATGATGAATCAACACAAAGCCCATAATAATTTAGTACAAAAACTGCATCCTCAACACTCGCATGCATGAAAGAAAGCCAGACTGATGTCCAAAATGTTTGCGGATTTCTTCCTTTAATTCTATCTGAGGTTGTTGAATTGGTCTGGAACCTGCTGTGCACTGCGGCTGCTACTGTACAGCTCAGGGAAACTAAGTCACATCAGAGATAATGCATGGTTTGCCTCAATTATTTGTATTGATGCCATGTCGGCATTAGCTATGGGGCATTAACTCGCATGTGATTATTCATGTTACATTTTCTCCCTCGAGGAAAAGCCATTGCCTTTACATGTTGAGGCAGGTCGTTTCATCTCCTCCACTGCCAAGCCAGAGCAGATGTTGTTGCTCTTCGGTTGATATGTGGGAGACCAGGGAATGTAACATGCATGGTACACACCATGGTCATCTTCAACCAGCTCCAGATGTTTCCTGTTAAGCCTGCTAAGCTGTTCTCTACACCACGGTTGTGTTGTAAAGCGAGGCCTTGTTGTAAATTCAGATTAAAGAGGGGTCTGCCCTGTTTTGATTAATGATTGTTAGTCATACGTTGCCTGTTTGCAGCAAGTCATTAGTGAATGATTAATTGTATGCAGATAAAAAAGTGACAGAAAACTGCTGCTTTGTCGATCCAAATTCAGTTTTAGTACATTCAATTAGACTTTTTTCTGCTAAAAACTATTCTGAAATCTACAGTTTGCCTTCAGATCCCTCCTAATGCCTGGGTTCGCATTACAGTGATGACTCATCGAACACTAGTCTGATCCAGTCCATTAAGACTAATAATTAGCTCTTGTGTCGATTCCCAGCAAATGTATTAGAGATAATCAACTAAAGATGAGTTGATTATCTGCAGTACTCTGTGAGTGTGTTGGCTCTTTAAACAGGCAATTTAAAAAGACAACTCACAGCATCGTTTGTGGAAAGTTAATGCATTGAAAGGAATCAAATGTTTGTGTTAAATCCTCTAACGGGGTGAGACTTTTCCACTTGATTCCAACTAAATCGTGAGACTAGCTTCATACCCTCATAAAGTGGAATGATTCATAGGATGCATTGCTTTCGGTTTATGGCGTTTGCCCTCTCTGCATGCACTGTTATAAACAGTCTATTTTCATTTTCCTTTCTCTCCCATCCTCCCAAACTTTAAATGACTTCAAATGTCTCTTCTGTAGTCTTCCGTGCGAGAACACGCTCACTCCAGCTGTTGCAGTCTAATGTTGCCCTGCTATGCTCTATCTCCTCCATACTCCTCTGATAACCTTCCTTTCCTCTTCTCCTCTTCTTCTATTCCTCCTCCGTTTACCCTCCAGTTTCCTCTGTCCTCACCTGCGGGCTATTCCCCTTTCTTTGACTTTGACACCTGCCTGTCAGCCTTTCCCAGTCCCTTCAGGTGAGTGTGTGTACATACGTGTGTGCTGTCGTTTCGTCGTTTTATTATTATTTCTCTATCTGTGCTCTGGACAGCCTCTCAAACTCTCCAGGCTTTACCGCAGAGAAATCAGAGCTGTCAACACACTTGCTGCGCTACATGGATGTGGTTCGCCGGCCCTTCATTGGTCGATATCTGTGTCAGTGGTTTGGCTGAGGCACTGCCTGCCCCGTACAGTAAGACAGGGCTGAGAAAAATAGTTTCCTGTGGGGGTTTGAGGCCCAGACCCTTTCCTTCCCTCCCCTCTCTCTGGGGTCCTGTGAGGCCAAGGTATTTCCCCTCTCTGATTGACTCCAGAGATGGGCTGCCTGCTGGAGGGGCCATGTCAGCATGTGAGAAGGCTTTAGGACTCTGTGAGATGACAGGTATTGTAGTTTGCATGCATGTACGAGCATTATTGTATCAAGACGCTGCAATGGAAGGTAGTGCACAAGCAATTGAGAGTGGTATGTTTGAGCGTTAAGAAACAGCATTTACGCCCGAAGCACAGACGTTTCTCACTCACGCTGCCTTCAGGAAATGTGACGGCAAGAGTTCACTTTGAAGTGCAGCCCTTGCGTGTCGTCTCTGTGCGTACGCCTGTGTAATTAAATGCTTTTCTTTGAGCTTTTCTCTCATGTCAGGCTGATATTTGACCACACAATGCAACATGTTAAAGTGTAAACTGAGTGAGGGAGAGAGGGCGCGTTCGGTTTGTTTGGCGGAAGATTGTTTGAGGGGCACTGGTGTTTTTCCATTTTGTCACTGCATGGTTTGTATATTGCAAACGTGTCACATTAACACAGAGGATTCCTCAGGCTTGTTATTTGAATCTTACTACATTTTTTGTCATAAGGCAGGCTACTTTCCAGCTCCTTCCCTGCCAGGCTATCAAAAATGATTGGTTAAGCAGGGATGGAGCGTCTTGCTCAGGGACAGTTCAACAGTAGATATACTGCTAGACACAAAAACTGTTTCTGGATTAAACTTTTGACCTTCCAGTCACGAGCCTCTGTCCAAGCAGCCATGGGCTTTGGCCTCAAAATGACATTTTTTGAAATAACTGGGAGCTGGAGGTAGCGCAATTGATTAATGGTTCAGTAAAATATACTGGATGGTAGCTGTAAGCATTGAATTAATCAGGCGCTCAAATAACAGATTAGCCTTTTTTTGTACTGTCACACTATCCGAGTGAGAGGCAGAGCACGCCATGTTCATCGCAGAACTCTATTCACAATATTACAGTCAAAAGAAAGGGCCCTACTCAGGTGTAAAAAAAAAACAAAACAAAATGATTATGTGGTTGTTCTGTTACTGTGCGCCTGAACAGTTAATCTTTAAACTGCGACGCGAAAGTACAACTTCAACAAAAGTGACTTTGCTCGCTCTAAGACAGCTATAGCCAAAAAATGTGGTCAGCTGTAGCTAATTCACGCTAATTCAGTGTGTCAGCTCTCGACATGCCAGTGTCTGCAAGTTCTCAAGTCAGCCGTAACCACTCACTGTATTTCTTTTGTGTTTCTTTTCATTCAGAAACACATTTGATTACGCTTGACACAAACAGATCTTTTGTAATGCTGCGTAGACAGACGTGGTGGTTCGTTTATAGAAAACAAAGTTTAAATGACACATCATTCTGCCTGCAGCGTGCTTTTACAGCTACATCAATTTATTGTCAAAATGCATCGACTGCTGATTTAGCACAAAAACTCCTCCTCTTCTAATACCGCACTGACATCAGCCCGGCTGCAGTTTCGGCCACAATATCTTCTCTGCTTTAAAGCTGCTGACATCTGTGAATGTTTAAGTTGACTCTTCAGAGCTTGCAGTAAAGATGATGCTATGAGTTACAGTGTGACAGTCAGCAGATCAACCGCAAAGAAAATTCCTCTCTGACTTTAACAAGCCGTTTGGTTTTGGGAACCCCAGTCATTTGTTTGTCATTTACGACCATCTCCTGCAGCACACGCTGCCCTGCCGTCGCCCTCCTATGGATTCATATCGGCACATGTGCACCCAAGTTTGTGATGTCCTTTTTTTCTCTCTTATCCTGTACAAGACCTTTTCTTCTTGCCGTTTATCTCCTTGGAATTTATTTTCTCCGTGTTCCTCCTCTGTTGTCAGGTAGTTTTGCTTATTCTTTATTTGACCTACTGTCGGAAGGAAGTCACCACTCATGGCACATTACACTCATTATTAGCGAAGGAATAAGGGGAGGCAGCCAGTAAAAACCCAGGCAGTGCCATAAAACGCTTCAAATATTTAGGAGTGGAATATCATTAATTACTGGAACAGCTCTTGAGGTCCAGTGGGACCAGTAAACCTCTGCTAATTCATTTTTAATGGTGGACTTCAGGTGCAAAAATGGCAGCAGGAGTAAATCATGGAGGGAAAGCTCTGCTGAACAGTGGGTGATGGATGGCCTCAGTTTATAAAATGATTTTGGTGTTTTAGGCCTCAAAATTCTTCATGTTTGGTGTTGTAAAAATAAAGTTGGAGTAATGCAGTGAAAACTTCTCGAAATAGTTGCCACCAGCGCCCAGAAATACTTAGAAAGCAATGGGATCTTCAGCAAATTAATTTCTGCCTGTGAAGCTGCTTCACTATCTTCCTCCAACATCAACAGTAATCTCTGCTGTCCTCCTGCAACCTTTCTGGCTGGTTCGTGGTCACTGTGTCCTCATAACTGTCTGAATAAATGTTCCAACAGAAGTCCAGTGTAGATGTGGGGGCCAAGATGTCGCTGGCAGAGAGGATGAAGGTCCTTAAAGACAAGGAGGAGCAGTGGAAGAGCAAAGGCAAAGGAGCAGCCAATGACTCTGTCCAGTTCACTGTGGCTGGACGCATGGCCAAGAGAGGTAAGACTGCACCGAGTTTATTCAGTGTGGCTTGACACAAGTCCTTATTTTTCTGCTGTGATAGGCCAAGCTAGTCTCTGTAAGTCTCTGCAGACTCTCTGACTTCTGCATACACTTCAAGTTTTTACACTTTGCTTTACATTAGTCCTTTTTTTTTTTCTTTGAATGCAAATGACAAGTGAAAATGGACAAACAATCATTGCAGCCCCTGTAACACCATATAAAGACATTTTGCTATGTCACATTTTATCCTCCATACACAGGCACAAGCACGTCAGATAGGATGTCTTCAGGGTAATTGCACACTGAATGTGGAAACCATGGAGATGGGATTTAAGAATGATCACATTTAGAGCTGCAGTTATCAGTCAATTAATCAATTCTCAGCAGATCGACAGAACAAATTTGATGCACTGATAGTTTCAGTCATTTTTTAAAATTCATTGTGAATGTTGTGCCAGTCCTAATCTTCCCCATTTGTTCATCCAGGTCTTGTTTCAGATACTGGAAAAGAAGAGTCGCCTCTTATCTCTCTCCGGAAGTGTAATGCCACGCCTGTGAAGCCCCACGAAGGTAGAAGAGGTTCCCCTTCAATTTATATTTAGTATATCAGTGTGTGAATCATCCAGTCAATCAGTAAAGTGATCAATCCAATTAGTCTGTTAGCACAGCAGATGTTGTGACTATTTAAAGTACACTCATACTTGAACTGGAGTCTTGTTGCCATGAGTGTCAACAAATGCTGCTAAGTCCAGACTATATTAATGCTAAAAATGTGGAATTTATTGACGTTAAGCCACAGTTAATCAAGCCTGTGTTTGTTTTGGCTGGACAGAAATCTCCAGTAGAACTGATGTCAAGGTGGAGGGAGATAAAAGGCTCGACAAGCTCGAGTCTTTCCTTGACAAGCTCCACAGTAAAGGTACCATCCACAGATTTGTTGTTATTTTCCACATGCATGTTATTAAGGGCCTGTTGTACATGTATGTGTACAAACTGTTAATTCCACATCTAAATCACCTTATCACAACTTTGTTTTCACCAAAAGCATAATTCAGAAAAAAAAGCATCAAAGCAGGAAACGAGTGCTTTGTAACACTTCCTGTTCCATCTTTCCTGTTTCCTGCCATGGTGATCACACGGGTCAGGTGTGACCAAAAGCAAGACGTCCACCATCGAGGTGACGGCGGAGATGGAGAAAGAGGTGATGACCCTTGATGACGAGGAGACGTTCGGCAGCTTCTACAAATCTGTGTCACCCTCGACGCTGCACGACTCCAGTGTGGTTTTAACGGAGGAGGACCTCAGCCAGATCCAGGCCGATACACCAAAGTTAATATAATGATCATAAGTCAATTTTTTTAACTGTAATTCTCAAGGCCTTGGATTAAAAATCAACTCTGTTGGTGTATCTGTGTCTTCAGGCTCACCTCAGCTGTGGCAGAACACAAGCGAGCCGTGCGACCAGCCAGAAGGAATCAGGGCTCCAGGAACCCTCTGCGGGCTCTGGCTGCCCGCAACGACATCCGCCAGGTCTACACTGAGCAGAGGCTGAATGTGGCCACGGTGGAGACCAAGAGGATCCAAGTGGAGAGGAGTAAGACAGCTCAAACTTACCCACTGTGGCGCTATTAAGGTTCTCCACAAGTTAAATCCATCTGGTTCTATGTTAAAAATCAGCTTTCTCGAGCAGAAATTTAGGTGGGGAAACTGCATTCCTCTAATCCCCAACCCTGATTACAGAGACCAGGTTTCTCGTTTACCTGATAATTAAAAAGCCAATTACTGCAAGAGTAACCAGGTGACTTCACTGTGTGCACAGTAAACACATTGCATCAACCGACAAGTCGAAGTCGCACACCAGTTAGCTGCACTCAAGAGTGGAGCTTTGGAGATACCTGATATTCCGTGTTTTCAGTTTTGAATCTGCTGCGTACATATTTTTTATTTTTAGTTCCCCTTTTAGATACACCTCAGAGACTAGTCCAACCTTAGTGACGTTTTCACAGGTTACACAAGAGGAGCGAGCAACCACAGCTATTAATCGACTGTCTGGCGTCGCTCACATGAAAAAAGAAATTAGAACACGTGTCCCGTATATTCTGATCTGTATTATAAATCAGTGTAACTGTGTTCATTTCTCACTTGTCACTGGCCTCATTTTCTCTCCCTCCAAGTGGCAAAACACTCCAAAACAAGCCTGGCCGATGTGGCCTTGGCGGGTCTTGCCAGCAAGGAGAACTTCCGCAAGATCAGCCTGCGAAGTGTGAAGTCGACGGATGTTGTGACCAATAACAGCGCGCTGCCCTTCAACAAGCTCATGCTCATCCGCATCAAAGGTCAGAAACACGAGAGAATGTGCTCTGTGTTTGTATTCTATACATCGCTGTTGAATACCGGTGTGATGTGTGTAAACATTTATAAGGAAAAGAACATTTAACGAGATGAGTGAAGATCAGTGATTTTAAGGCGACGAGCTGCTCTGTCTGTAGGTCGGAGGCACGTCCAGGTGCGCCTGATGGAGCCCACAGCCAGATCTCTGAACAGCGGCGACTGCTTCCTTCTCATCACACCAAAGCACTGCTTCCTGTGGAGCGGAGAGTTTGCCAACGTCATCGAGAAAGCTAAGGTCGTGACCCTCTCACAGAATGAAAAGCTTCACCAAAGCTTCCGAGCCAGTTTTGAATCTGGATGTGTACGCAGGATGATAAAACGTCCACTTAAACGTGTTTCTTGTGTGACCAGGCGTCGGAGATGGCGTCGTTTGTTCAGGCCAAGAGGGACCTCGGGTGTAAGGCCCCCCAGGTGACAGTGCTGGAGGAGGGCATCAACACTGACAGCAGATGGGCCAAAGAGTTCTGGAGCCTGCTGGGAGGACATACCCAATACAGAGGTTCATACACACGCTCATACACGCATGCTGTCACTGTGTATATGCTTTTTAATTGAACCTCAGCATTTGAAGGATTTGTCTGTCTAACCACGAAGCCGCCCTGGCACCCAGCTCACCCTGCTGTCTGTGTGTGTTTATAGGAGCAGGGGAGCCAGAGGAGGATGAGCTATATGAGAGTGGTGTGTTAGACTCTAACGGTGTGTACAGACTCGAGGGAGACAAACTGGTGCCTCATGAAGATGCCTGGGCCTCCATGCCGAGTGTCTCCTTGCTCAACTCTAAAGAGGTAACACCACAAGTAGAGGAATGACCTCATATGTCTGGGAAGTGTGGAAAGCAAATTGATCAGTTTTACACATGGAAAAGTGAGCACAGAAAGTCAAACATCCTCCATCTTTGTCTCCTCCTTCCCCCGAACACTACGCGCCAGGTCTTAGTGTTTGATTTTGGCAGCGAAGTGTACGTCTGGCATGGGAAAGACGTGCCCTTGGGTGACAGAAAGGTTGCTGTGAAACTTGGAAAACAGCTCTACAGCGGAAGCTATGATTACAGCAACTGCAGAGTCAACCCTTTAGACGCCTCCTGCACGAATAAGGATGTGCCTCTGTGAGTAATCCCACCACCGTTTATAGCAGTTAAGGTAATTGTAAAAGTACACTGTGGTGCATTTTTTGGTTTTGATATGAGGCGTTTTGAGCGCCTGCTTTGCACTTGATGAATGTGGTCATATGTGATATTAACGGGCAGAAAGGTTTGTTCGATTATTGGTTGTGTTATTGTAGCCCCTAGTGGTTTTATCTTGCCAGTACAGCTGCACAGAGGAGACATGTTTGTACGAGTTCCTCATGTGTGCGTGCATGTGTGTGTGGTTCCCAGTCAGGGGGAGGGTCGTCCCAGCTGGACTCTGTTCGGCCGGCTGTCGGAGCACAATGAGACGGCCCTGTTCAGAGAGAAGTTCCTGGACTGGGCTGAGAGGAAGAAGGAGGAAGCACTTCAAGCTGAGGAAGTCAAGGTAGAAGAGATTAGAGTAACGTGTAATTAGCAGCGAGTCTGTGATCAGTGACAGCTTTCAGAACTCTGTTGCTTGTTCGTCACTGTTTCGGGTTCATATTAGGCCAGATCCTGTTTGGATACGTTCATTCTTACTTGTTTTCTTTTGGCCTGTTGATGTATATTCATCTGTTTTAAAGGATGTGGAAAACACGCTGTTCTGCTGTAGCGACTCAATTCATGACTGCACTGACTGAAGCAACTAACTAAAAACATCCTTTGTCTCCGTAGAGCCCAGTCCAATCCACTGAACGCTCCCCGTTTGACCTGGACCTGCAGCCGTGTGACGCCAAGGCCCTTTTGGACAATGAGCCCGATCCGGTGAAGACCGTTCTGGAGGGGGTGAATGTCCAGCGGGGCCACGGCCTGGTGAGGGCGGATGACGGAAGACAGGCAGAGCTGGCGACAGTAGCTGTAGATGCCTGGCACATCAAAGAGCACGGTGAGGAGGAACTGCCCGAAGAGAGCGTGGGACAACTACACGAGAGCGACGCCTACATCATCCGGTGGACGTACTCTGTCACCACACTTGGTGAGTCATGTATTTGGCGCAGAGAATAAACAGTGGATGTGTGAAATGGGAGATTCTAATGTGAAGACCTGGAAGATGATAAATAGCAGAATTAATTAATATCTGTCTGACTGAAAGACGGCATTGGGAAAGAGGCTCATTTAACTGTTGCCAATGAGGTTTGAAAGAAGAAGTCCTGATTTCATCCGCCGGGTTTACTGTGGGTCTCTTCTGTTTTTGTCAGTGGGGAAGCGGCAGAAACCCGGCGAGCTGTGTGCTGGTGCGCCTGGAAGAGAGAGGTCTGCTTGTTTTTTCTGGCAAGGCCGTCACTCCAGCATCAGTGAGAAAGGAACCTCGGCTCTGATGACGGTGGAGCTGGGCAGCCACAGGGGATCACAAGTGAGTATCAGTCCATCACAGCCACACGCAATCAATAAAGTGTCACTTTTAAGGGTGAGGTTCCTGATTAGAACTCCTGATTAGTGTCTTCACCCACTCATCATTTATTAACCTGCTTGTGTTTCATGAAAGTGTGTCTGATTGACTGTCCAGGTGTTGGTGAGTGAGGGAAAAGAGCCTCCGTGCTTTCTTCAGCTCTTCCAGGGAGGTTTGATCATCCACAAGGGCAGCAGAGAAGACAACAACACAGGTAGAATACAAAACACACACTGTATGACTGCTGCTTTATTTAGAGGCTTTGGTTGCCTTTAGTTTTTAATACCAAACTCTTCCAACCACATGTGGTTCTGCTCTCCAGGAGGCTGGAGGTTGTTCTGTGTCCGTGGGGAGAAAGAGGTGGAGGCCTCGCTGGTGGAGGTGGATTGCCAGCATGCCAGTCTGCGCTCTCGTGCCAACCTGGTGCTTCTTAACGCTCAGAAAGGCCATCTGTACTTGTGGCACGGCTGTAAAGCACACACCAGTGCCAGGCAGGTGGCCAAGAGAGCTGCAGATAAAGTAACCCAGAGGTAAACACATAAGGCAGGTGGATGAATAAACATGTAATGGATTGACATATGCGGACCACCCATTTTCTGTGTTTGTGTCTGCAAGGTGTCCTTCAGAGTTAGGTCTGAGCAGCACCAGCAGCGTCAAGCTGGAGGAGGTGGAGGAAGGATCTGAACCCGCAGAGTTCATAAAGGCTCTGGGCCCGCAGGACAAGAAGGCCTACGACTGTATGCTGCAAGGTGCGTCCTCACATTCACACGCAGCACAGAAAGATCATTCACGACCGCCTCTGTGAGCTGATGCGGTGAAATGCGTGTGCGTTTCGTCTCCAGATCCGGGGAAGTACAACTACACCCCCAGGTTGTTCCGACTGAGTGCCAGCTCCGGGGTGTTTGAAGGGGAGGAGCAGCTGTATCCAGCCAGGGTGGCAGAGGGAGTCGTGGCGATGCCCTTCCTGCAGGAGAACCTCTACTCCGCACCGCAGCCAGGTACCACACACACACACACACCTGTAGCCATGATACATTTCAGTGAATTACATGTTTATTATTAGGTTTACTCTGTTTATGAAAGCGTAATCCTGTTTCTTTCTGGAAAGTAGATGAATATAAATCCTAGAAGACTCTTAAATGGCAGCTTGGAGTCGATAACTTGAACAGAAATATAGGCTGAAATGTTTGCCTTACAAAGAAGGCACACAAACAGCATCTGGACAGTATTCAGTTATTGTTAGGTTAGATGTCAGTGACTGTGCATGTTTTGAAGCTTCGCCCGCTTGTGAGTCATTCATCAAAATCATGTGTACATTGCAGAGATTCGTCTTGGAAAATAGTGTTTTAGAGTCATCCTTAATCTCAGAGTCTTGGCAGCTTTCTCATCGATGGCGCACAAAGAAGCACAAGACAAAAATGACAAAAACATTAAGATTAAAGATTCAGTACTTTACTGCCATGTCAGCATAACTGATTTGTCTTCGTTTCGTCTCAGTTACACATACACGGTTTGAATGTCTTATTGTTGGGACCTAAAGTGCGCCCACAGTAGACGACGTCTCCTCCTCGTGCTCCTGGATCTCACAGGACATGTTTTGTGAATGCTCCTGCTGTTGCTTCTCCAGCTCTGTTCCTGCTGGATAACCGTATGGAGGTGTACCTGTGGCAGGGCTGGCAGCCTGACGACACGCCGTGCACCGGCTCCGCAAAGTTACGCTGGAACAACGAGAGGAAGTGCGCCATGGAGACGGTGCTGCAGTACTGCAAAGGTCAGAGTTCACCGACAGGCGCTGGCATAACAGTCTGACTCTTTGATTGACGATCAGGAATGATCGGGAGTTTTCACAGTGAAATTGCTGCTTTTATTTTTCATTTGTTGTCAACACTTGCTTGTGTTGTGATTTACAGAAAAGAACCCTCGGCGCCCCCCTCTGGCCTATCTGGTCCTAGCAGGCTGTGAACCTCTCACCTTCACCAACATCTTCCCATACTGGGAAAAGGATACGAGTATCGGCTCAAAGGTGGGATACTTCATTTTTTATTGTGACGTCTCTGTTTTTACTATAACAGTCTATAAAATTTTTTGTTTTCACATACTTAAACGTCATTTAAATTCCTTATGTATGATGTATAATTAGGGATGCACTGATCACAGCCACTACTGGTCTGATACCAGTGTTTCATTAATAGCCTGAATGCCTCACTGTGTGTAAGGCAACATCAGACTTGACTTTAACATCGTTTTTTAAACTTTGTTGAACAAAATGTATCAAATAAATACATACATATATAAATGTGCAGAATTGTTATTTCAAATTAATGGTCTTCAGTACCGGACCGGCCATTTGTCACTGATACCAGATCCAGTTCTACCTTCAACAAGTAGGTTTCAGTTTCAGCGTTTGCTTACTGTAACTCGCGTGTCTACGCAGGCCGAGCGCTCAAAGAACAAGGTGATGTTAGTGAAGGAGGCGTTGTCTAAGCTCAGCAAGCAGCAGTACTCCATCGAGGAGCTGACCAGGAAACCGTTACCAGAGGGAGTGGACCCTCTGCGCCTGGAGGATTACCTGTCAGACCAGGACTTCAAGGTAGGACATGTTTGTGGATCGTCTTTCAAACAGACAGACAAAGTAAAAAAGTAAAATGTTGAAAACAATAAAAATAGACAACAGAAACCTGTCGCAAGCTTCCTAGAGGTGAAATCAATCTTTTTGTTTTTGTTTTAGTTGGCCTCGTGTAACAGTTGTATTTCTACGTTTTGCAGACCCTTCTTGAGATGAGTCGAGTTGAGTTCAACGCCCTGCCAAACTGGAAGCAGAAGAATCTGAAGAAAAGCAAGGGCCTGTTCTAAAACACATCAGTTTGTCCACAAATCTGCCTGTTTTTGATGCTCCCAGCAGCTTTTCTCACTTTTTTTTATCCCACGGAAAAAAATCATGTCATTTTTTAAGGGAGAAAAAAAAAACAAATGTACAATTTTGTTCAAATGTTGATCTATTTTTACGCCATTGTCAATGTGTTACTGAAATATTTTAGCCAACCGTTATGTGCAATTTTTCATCTTATTGATGCCAAGATGTTTTCTTTGTATGGTAAAAACAGTTACCCTCACATTATAAATATGTAATATACTATAAATGAATGTGTTTTCATGTTTACTCCAGACAGTGTTTGTGTGTTTGTATAAAAGTGGCCTGTGGTTTTAAAGCTGAGGGAGTCATTGATCGACTTTTATATTTCATGGAGAAAGCGAGCTTCGAGTAATGGGATTAAATTGTGCAGAAAAATGTCTCCACTTAGAGGCTGACAAAGAAAAGAAGAAAAACAAATCAAAGTTCAGACAACAATCCCTGTAATTTGTGGCCGTTTGAAAGAAACGCGAAGCGGGATTGTATTCTAGACATCTGACTCGTGTCGTCCTGTAATTTTAACGTTCAGTTTTTATCTTTCCATTGTAACAGGTGTGCGTGTGCAGACGTTGGTGCCGCAAAGTAAACTCAAAAATCCCAAAGAAAATTGAAACACGTTCATTCTGACTTTGCAACCAACCGCCATTCAAATCAAACTGTATTATTTCTTCCAGTTCGGTACAGGATACTTCCTGGTTCTCGTGAATCTCTGCCTGTGTGCCAGTGACGGCAGCACTCTGATCAACTGGTTGTTTGGGACCAAATGTAATTTTCTTTTCTTGTTCTAATTTTTTTTTTTTTGTGAATCTGTGTGTGTGAGAGTGTAAATGTGCAACTTTAAAAGTATTAAGTGTGTGTGTGGGTATGTGGGGAGAGACAGAGAGAGAGTGACTGTGCTGTATAAACTGCCTTTATAGCTGTAGCCGACACCACAAATGCATACTGCAAAATGTGGGAATGTTATGTGTTAAACATACTGTTAATACGACTGCCTGCCATGTCCGAATTAGGAAATTTTCTGCATGATTTTCACCAAAATGTTTTGTTTAACCGTCATGTATTAGCTTGTTGCAACATGTGATACATAAGATCTGCATTGTGTGTGGAGACCAGCTTCCAGGCCAGCTTTTATTTCATGGCACATAAAAGTAAACATTGGTGGTGGGGAAAATGAGGTATTATTGCTCAAAATTCCCTTATAAATAAACGGTTTTTAAAAACGTCTGGTCCTGATCTTGTTTTCAGCACGAGGTTGGGTGTTGTCGGCGTGCTGTTCTCAAACTGAGGATTCATGGGTCCTTTTACTGAAGACGTTTGTTTGTTGCAGGTGTAAATAATTCAATTAACGATAGCTCACGAGGGCAGAGCCATCGTCAGTGTTGTTAGTGGCACCTGTGTTTTTCCTGTTATGACAAGCCAGCATGTCTGCTGTGAGAAAGGCCCACTGGGATCAATAGACCGGCAGATGTAGTTGTTGCAGTACAAATACAAATGGTACTTCTTTGGAATGACTAGAGAGTCATTTATGTTGTTCTTGATAGATATTTTAAAAGTCGACTCTCTGCCTCACCTGCTGCTTTAAAGCCATAATGTCTACACAGGAACCTGGATATGCTGACAGAAAAGCCTCTTTATGAAGATAAAGAAAGTACAAAATCCTGTAGAATCTGTCAACTTTTACAGCACAACACTGCAACACAAAATCACAGAGCTAACATTTTTCTAAACAGTTTCATAAGGCCTGTTCAATGGCAGGCATTTAGACTTGTCATAGCAGGAGAGGCACAAGTGGAACTAATAGCATTAACGGTGGCTCTGTTTCATTTCAAGGTCTCTCTGCCAGTGAGCCAGCGGGCACGATACCAGAGTCCTGGAGCTGCCCCATCTAAACTGAATACAGCCAGTCTTCATGTTATTAGTACCATCTGTGTTTGACAAGTCAAAATGTCCACTGAGAGCAAAGTCTGTTGTTGCTTCTGTAATTTCATTTGATTCGATGCTTTGAATCAATCATGTCAGAAACCCATTTCATTAAAATGTCTGCGGGCCAGGAGCCACATCTGACAAGACTGATGCTGTTGTTGTTGTTACAGTTCGGAGTAACATTGAGGAGCCTTGTGATCAGTGGGGTGATGTTCGAGATAAAA